>NW_019214488.1:0-140423 GCF_002532875.2 Varroa jacobsoni
TATATAGTGTACGGATGTTGAATAGCAACTCGTAAAGTTGCTAAAGAAGTGCATTTATTTATACGTGGCCACTTAACTGCAAGCCTTACTTGGCATAACTAAAGTTATATATTCTTTATATAATCTGGTAAATGGGTTAAGGCACTCATTTGTTACGCCTTATCACATGCAGTACTAGAGAATGGATTACAACAGAATATAATTAACACAGTTATTCTCCTAGAAAAATCTATTGGTCTTATCCATTTGCTAGGTTTATGCACCCGCAAATACGGTGACGCTTATATAAATTTATAAAGACATTAATAGCGTCAGGTGTCGTACTAAATAAATGTTTGAAGCATTATGTCCAGCACTGCCGTGAGGCGTTCCATCAGACGGTGGGCTCCCACCACAAAATACCGTCTGTCTACCTTAGGATTTGAACCCACACAACACATAGACAAAATTTCCTACCCAACACGCCATCATGCGGCTAACGCCATTGGTCAATACTACACAAAATATAAATTTCTATCTTATTTAACATATATGAACACTCTTTTCTCAATGAATCACATAATCATGTCCGTATGTTACAGAGTACGATTGTGATACTTGTACTCAACTGTTAATCTAGGCAACTTTTGTTCTAAGAAAAAATCGAGAGTCCTATGCATGATTTGCAACTGATGACTAAAGATTGAGCTGGCGCGATTCTAGCTCGATTGCGATTTGATTTGAGTTAGTCGAGCTATCTATCCGATGAAACGCTTTTTCTTTGTCACATTTATATTTCAACACTTCCATAAGCCTTCGTTTCTCTATCGTCTTCAATTGTATTAACTGGCTTGCAATAATTTCTAATTCGGAAGCCGCTCGCCGTAGCACGCATCTTTTATGACGAATGACTTCCGGTCGAAGTGAGTGACTTCAAACTTTCAGAACTCCACGGCGCTCCGTTCCGGATCCTTTCGTTTGCTTTTTACCGTGT
Organism: Varroa jacobsoni; assembly: GCF_002532875.2. Classification (NCBI taxonomy): domain Eukaryota; kingdom Metazoa; phylum Arthropoda; class Arachnida; order Mesostigmata; family Varroidae; genus Varroa; species Varroa jacobsoni. Next base: position 974 of record NW_019214488.1, read on the forward strand.
AGAAACATCTTTCCTAGCGGCGGCAGTTAAGGCAGCGGTTACAACGGCCATCGTCCTCTTAGTCGCTCTTGGCAACTCAAACCCTGTGCGAGGATGCTCCGTCGTCTCTTCCTCATGTCATTCCTGTTTGCTGAGACTCAGCAAAATGGCGTTAGGAAACACGAGTGCCTACCAGTTTGGCCAAACGGCCTGCACCCGCAGCTGACCTTATGGAAAAGCCGAGAAGCTTTTTTTTGGAGGAGGAGGAGCAAGCGAAGCTTCATTCGGATCTTTCACAACAACTCAGTAGGTAGGATAGAAGTAGTGGCAATTCTATTCTGTTTAGTATCTATGCATGCGTTCAGTACTTGAGGGGGCATTGGTCGAAGAGCTTTCTAAAAAAGGCGTGTAGGATTACTGTCAAATTTTCTGTAAAAATGCTAATCGTGTGTTTTTTTTCATCACTTAAAGAAGGAATTGGCATAAATAGTGACCAACGAGGGGGGGGGGGGTAACGAGAACGAAAGCGCGAAGAGAATCATGGTATAGTATAGGTTCGAGTTGTATTCCTGCCGTCCAACTTTAAGGAAAGGAGACCTGAATGAAAAACCCTAGTAAAAAATGGGCCCTAAACGTAAAACTGAGGAGATTATACCATAATGTGGCCAAACTCAGAAGCAATCAAAATATATGACACCGGCCACCTCGAACAATGTAGTACGGAGTTCCAACCCACAATAGAGTACAATATTAATAGAATTTCATAGCGAATAAGAAAGTCAGATATCAATTCGGTTGATATTAGTTTCTGTGAGAAGACGATGTTTGTGAAAATTACTGAAATTGGGGGAACAACAAAGTCCGTCTCCCGAATTAGCGAATGGAGAACTCGGAAGCCAGTGATTTGCTCAGGGAGGGTCGGTCAACGTTCGATTCATATATTGACTGATTTTCTGTGTCATAAGATAATTCGTATGCGTCAATTTTAAGGACATCTTCAACGCGGTGCGTTCCTAGAATGTGATAAGCATTATATAAGGACAATGGGCCGGATTCATCTCAGATGGAGCAATCGTGTTGACCTATGGGTTTGAAGGGTCATTCAACTGTAGGCTTATGTAAGTCTAATAGGTTTCCACTGTATTACAGCCATGCAAGGAAGATCGGCATAATTAAATTAGTGTATTTATATGCTTTTAAAGGAGAATGCTTAAAGACCCGATGGACCGTAATACGAAAGATTGGAGGCGGCGGATTTGGACAGATTTTCGAGGCCTGGGATAAGGACAAACGACAACGGGTTGCTATAAAGGTAGTTTAAATGTCTTGACGCTGTTGTTTCGGACTTCAGCTATTAAGCTCCATCAACCTTATATAATTACCAATATATTACTAGCAATAAAACTCAGTCAGATAGTTTCTTCGCACCAGAGCTGGTCGATCAGATGAAAGCGCTGAATGATAGCTGGTGAAGACGTAAAAAATTTCGAGACATGGGCCGGTTGGCTTAGGAAATAGCAAAATATATCGGGATTAGTTATACATTAATGTTTAAAACTGGCAGAATTTTTTGCTCGAGTGGTATCATTCAAAGAAATCAAGCGATTGAATTTAGATCACGAGCGAAGATCTAGCTGGTCCAGTTGGCCTCTTGCTTCTGAGAAAAGAGTAAAGATGTACTTCTGTCTTCGCAGAAAATTTTCTTATTCGAAATAATGAGCTCTTGATTCAGCATACAGACGCAAACATGTATAGTTATTTATGAAATCGAGAGAGACTTATCGCTGATTTCGAACGTATGTATCAGGGACGTGTCGTGTAACCTGCGTGTTTTCCCTGGAACTGATTTAAGAAAGGATTTAGAAAAGGAAAGATTTAAAAATAGTGTCGTAATTTAAAAAGAACCAAGGTTTTTGTTGTATTGAATGATTACTAGTCCACTTTAAATTATTAACTGCTAGTTAATTTCTACGGTATGTGATGGTTCTCAATTTATATATATAGGAGCTTGTTTATCATTTATTTACGCAAGTTTTTGATTTAATCACATTAACTTGTGTAGATTATGCAGACGATCTCTGTTCCACACACCTCGTAATAGAACGGTGATTTGAGAAAGAAGTGTATTTAGGAACGTTCTCGCTCGAATATTAACCAATGGAAGGTAACAATCTTTTGTTTGTTATATGAGCAACTTATCGTAATTTTATTATCTGAAGGTGGAACGTCGTCAAGCGCCCAAGCCGGTGCTAAGAATGGAAGTAACTCTTCTGAAACGACTTCAAGGTTGCCCACACGCATGTACGTTTCTTGGATGTGGTCGAACTGAAAACATCAATTATATTGTCATGCAAATTCAGGTAATGGAAAATACGCGGTGCGGGCTTATTAAATTAGAGCTATATTTATGGCGTCCCAAATACGGTGGATAATCGTCGACTTACTTTGCCAACTGCAATAGTTAATTGCCCACATAAGCTGACGTCGTACACAGAACTTATTTGGTAAAAGGTCAGATCAAATCAACTATGTAAATAATTAAGTTCACCGAAATTCAAAATGGTTTAATAGTACGAACGCATATCGTACGAAGACATCGAATCAACGACGAAATGTCTATGATAGCTAATTGCATTGAGTTTTTTTCACCGTGCCTAATACTGTTTGAGTACCAAATTTGGAGATGCGTATAGGGATCACGTACAGGTAATTCTGCTTCGACGGACGCGGTTTGTTACTGTTGTATTGAGGTCCTCTTAGTATTTCTGAAGACGCCAATATAATGTTGTTACTTATTGGTTGATACGATTACCCCAGGGGCCAAATCTGTCTGAACTTCGACGCGCGCAGGGCGATCAGAAATTCAGTGCGTCGACAGCACTGCGTCTAGTGTACGAAGCTCTACAGTGCATCGAAGCCGTACATAGCGAAGGCTTTCTTCACAGAGACGTCAAGCCCTCCAACTTTGCTATTGGTTGCACAAAAGAAACCAGTAGAAAGGTTCTAGTCGTATCATTACACGGATTGGCTTTAAACTTATATTAGCGTTCACTCGTTTGGCTACCGCTGTGTAGAGTATACTACGTAACACACCATTATATTTAAGCTTCTACCATTCGATTCCATACATAGGTAATTTTGCACAGGTTTGCTTTCAGGTTGCAATACACCATGGCGTCCATAAGCCCCGGCGGATTATTAATTTATATTGAATGAAATTAATATTTTGTCCTCCGGGATGGGTAGAGCAGATTACAGATGTGAGGTTGAAATTTTGCGCCCAAGAATTGATCCTTTAATTAGGGTCGGCCAGTTTTCATATTAAATATAGAGTTTCCTGTTTAGTATTGAAAACAGGCGCGTTCGTTTTTTCGTATTTTGCATTAATATAGGTGTACATCTTGGACTTTGGATTAGCGCGCCAGTATCTCGATGGGGACGATCATCTTCGGCCTGAGCGTTCCTTTGTTGGCTTTCGAGGGACAACAAGATATGCATCACTAAATGCACACCGAGGCAAAGAACTGGGACGGCACGACGACCTAGTATCACTGTTCTACATGACCGTCGAATTTCTCACTGGAAAGTTACCTTGGAGAAAGGTAAGTAGTTGGCGAACTGTTGTGTTCGGTGAAATGACAAGTAAGTGTAGCAAGAACTTTTCGACAAATTCGATATAATTTTGGATTACATTAATTCGAATGAGGTGTGATGGAGCCGCTAAATAGCAGTGTTCGGCTCCACCACATTCGAAGCTTCTAAAGAGTTTCTAAAAAACTCTAGTAATTGAACTGGTGAACTAAATTGAATACGCGCGAAATTTTGAATACTTGACAACTTAACTGTTCGATATGATCATAATCGATAGGTGAAAGAGAAGGATCGCGTGGCGCAGATGAAAAAGCAGTTTATCCCAAGCCGATTGCTGCAAGATGACTATGCTGAGCTGGAAAAAATTTTCTATTACTTGAACGGTTTGCGGTATCATCAGAAGCCTGATTACGATTTTGTCCGACGCATGCTATGTCGTTGTATTGTTAACAAAGGGGTCCACTTTGAAGATTCGTTTGATTGGGAAGACAGCACCAGTAAAGGGATTTCTTGCAGTTCCGAAGGAAGAGGCGAAAGTGTCAGAAAAATCCGAGGCTCTAAACATAAGAATCGTTTCGACGCAAATGCTCCTTACATAGGGTAGAGAGAAACACATTTTTTTCAACTTTTAATTCTAGTGAAAACAAGTACACCTGAGTTGGCTTGCACTAACTGATTATATGCGCAATTTATGTTGTAGTGAGAGGCTGCTAGGTGACACAATGCTATGTCAGAAATCGGGGATGTCTGAACAGAAGTTCGTGTACTCAGAGTAATTGGTGTAGCTTATATATATTAGGTTATTCTTTGTCCCAAATCCATTGAAATTGCTTTTCCTAAGCAGTAGTATTGCAGTACTTGCACAGGTAGGAGTAGATCAGCTCAAAAGTTAAAAGAACGCGATTTTCCTTTATTGGGATTGTTACACTTTAGTTACTGTTTAGTTATATCGTTTTCGCATTCCATGTTTCTAGGCTTCATCACGAGGGCGACGAAATTTCGAGTGAGGAATGGGCCCCAGTTTAACCGGACCGAATTTGTAGTTCGTGATTTTTCAAGGTATCTAAACAGAACGCGATAGCACTGGACGAAGAAGTAAAATATGTGACTGACTTTGAAAGTAGATATATATGAACTGTTAAAATACATATACTCGTACGTTACGATAGCTCATTTTATTAAAAGGTCTTGTGTGTGTTTTGCGTTCTATATACGCTGAACACATGTTAAGTTCGAACCTAGCTAGGAGAATCGTTTTCGCACTTCGGATGAAGCGTGTCCGATAGTATTCTGATCTGCAAGCAATATGGCCTACGTAATCGTTATGTGTTATATAATTTATCTTGATAAGGAGGTCACAATTATTATCCGAGTCGAAACCTATCGCAGTATTAAAATAAAAGAAAAAATAACCAACTCCGAGGATTTTGCACGCCTTAGTGGAAAAAATATGTGAATTTAAGTAATCGTTCGTTATATCAGGCCCAATTAAGTAATTTTCCCAGGTACAGTTATTTCAAAGCAGATATCGAAATTTGGATCGTATATTTTCAATGATACAGCTTTAAAATACATGTAGACCCTATTAGAAAGTGGTTTTAATTGGTAATCGGCAAGAAGGCTCTCGGTCTGCGACGTCAACAAGAAATTATCTTGTGTGCAATGCAGTGCATAGGGTCTTCAACTCGTAACAATTAATGGTGCCAAAAATCAACATTATCATTCAGTGTATACATTCCATTATATCGACCCCATCGAATCACGTCATCCGTAAGTAGGCTAGCTTTAAGCATCCACGTATGTGCGAGTGCGTTGTGGAACTGCTAATCTTACTATTATGACAGATATTGCATCATTTTGTGGCTATGATCTCAAACGGCCTCAATCTGCAGTAATGTCCGTTTGTTGTGCTATATGAGCATGGTCATGCTGGAGACGATTTATCTGAAAGCTAATCCGATTCGAGTAAACATCAATCAGGCCGATTCGGCAGCGTCCGCTAGCGGTGGCAGTGACAGCAGGCCTGGTCGGAAGAACCATTAAGTGGGCAAGTGGACGATATAAAGGATTTACTGAGAGGTTTCTGATTTGCAGTACACTGCTGCCTTCTCCTAGGAAAGAAGCTAACAAACTATAGCCTTACGGAACGACGTCGGAGGGACACAGCACTGGGAGGGTAACGGATTGTCTTGGGATCTACGAGAAGTTGTTTTCCCGGCCGGAAGAAGGGAAATCAGGGGTGTGTAGAGGGCGAATGGTGAGCGGTGTGGAAAAAATCCAAAAGTTTATAATCGGATCTGCCATTTGGATTTGGGGGGGAGCCAGGACTAGTCGGTGGGATTATCCCACCATCGGCAGGCTTCGCCGTGCGCAGAGCCCAGGGCGCGGTTTGAAGTCGAAGACGACGGTATAGAAGGACAAGATGTTGTCATCATAAAGAAAATGACAAGCTACACAGCAGCACATAGAGAAGCTAGTTGTCTTTACGGACACTGAACGGTGATAATACAAAAATAACTGTAATACAGTATGATTGTAAAAGCTTCAAAACGGCGGTGCTGTGGTACAGTTCTCGCGACATCTCGCGATGCTGAAGCCGTTATACAACAACAACGGAACAGGTATTGGTGAAATCGGCCATACAGTGCAGCACTACTACTCACCCTATGATGATGATACTACCATAAACTATTTGGACAAATGGTATATCAGCCATTTTAATGCAGATGCAAGACATTGTGCAATCCCGCCCAATTGTTATATGCGTATAATGTAGATGCAAATAATTAAGAGTATATGAGCACAGCAAATAAGCCATGGGTAAGCTACGTTCTACGTGGAGAAAAGACCGAGACAAGCAATCTAATTCCGGCCATTTCGACGGGTCCCACGAGCAGGAACCGCTTGTAGTAGACGCCAGTTACGACATCCCTTATTATTGTCTTGATGTACGTTCTGGCTGAGGTGGGTTGGCAGCCCCGTGGCCTGGCAACCGGCCACAAGGCGGAAACGGAGCTATTCGTTTAAGTTGAAACTATTTCACTTTTACTCGAGCTTTTGCTCCTCATAGATAGGCCCCTAGCTCGCTGACCCTCTTCCCAGCCTTTATAAAATCTGCTTGAAAACGCTGCACTTCATATCTTTTTCTCTCTATCAAACATCCATGCGATTTTACCTCAGTCGCCCCTGCGTCCCTGCCGGCTTGTTCACAGGGCAAACAGGCAGATGGCTCTGTTTCTTCCGCCTGCCGCCGCTACTTTGCGGTGCCGTCCAATTTGAATCGTTATCGTCGTCGGCGTTGTTGTTGTTGTTGTTCCCGCCTGACCAAATACGTCTTTCCGGCTCCTAAATGGGAGAGAAACGAAAAGGGCTTTTCTCTACATCTACGCTGACAGTTGCCGACCCTAGTGCAGGTTGCAAATTGAATTTTGTAGCGCGTTCCAGCCCTGCTCTGTAGCACCGATTCTCTACTCACTCTTAACAGTTCTGTACTTCTGTCGCTTTCATAGTGTACGCGCCCCTCGTAGGCATACAGCGCCTAGTTTTTTGGGTTTCTGGATCGGTTAGGCAGTCAGAACACGCGACGGAGCTGTTCCCGCATGTTTTCTGCATCCCACATTTATCGTCATGCAGACGACTTTTCGGAGTTGCGGCAGCGGCATTACCACCAGCAGCTTGCTCTGTTGTCATTATCGTCCATAGCAACGGTAGGAGTTTCTGGTTCTTCTACTATTACAGCTGGTGAGTAGCCCACGAGTGCTGACGGTCTGCTTCTGCTCCTTCGTCCCGCACACACCCTGTCGATGTTCAGTTTCCTCGTTGATACCGACTCTTCGTCTAGCTCCTTGCTACTGATGACGTTGTCATATGTTCCCAGATGCTGGCACTACCGCACAGTCATTGCGTACGACTGACGATGATAATGACGACGACGAAGTAACCAAAAATGGTACGGAGTGGGACTGAACAATCCCGACGTGTTTTGCGGCGCATAGCTTCAAATATACAGAGGAGGTAATTGTAAGGTAGGGACAGTTGTGGATTGGGACGTTAGAAGAAAAAGAAGGATAGAAAAATACTGCGAGTGTAGATGCAGGTCTCTAGATCTGTGAAGCGGGCTGTGGTTGCGTACGTTTGAGCTCGTCCCTGGGGTTTTGGGAGTTAGGTAGATGTAACGTAGAGGTTTGGACTGCTGAGGGGGCTGGAACAATGCGACCGGAGTTTGGAAGTGTGGCGAATCGGAAATAAGAAGTTGAACTTCGCTATTGCTGCTGCTTTTCCTTCCTCCCACGTTTTAATTTTCATTTGAGTGAAACCAGTTATGCGAAACTTACTGTGCCATTTAGTATTACGGTGAGCGGCCTACTTGGATTCGTCAGTTTATGAGCGCCAGCCACCAGACTCTGTTTATGTAAGTGAATAGGAGACTTATATTCAGCATAGAAGAGCGAGGGTGAAAAAACCACAGAAAAACTTGCGGATCATTCCAGGGAACCTAGACAAGAGACTAACGGGTGTTACAGCTGAAGTGTCTGCCACCGTAATTACGAAGTTTCGCAAACGTGTATTGTCAAAATAATAAAAATCAATATACCCTGCAGCATTCTTTATGAGAATATAGTTTTTTATGATAATTAAAAACATCTAGTCGAAAATTTAACTCGTCGTTGAAGGCGGTAAATACCTCATCATAAAACCAATTACAGCTTTTATCTATAAAGGCATTTCTCTATCCGACAAGAACATAATGTTATCCAACTTTATCATGCACATCTAAACAAAAAAAAATCTCATGATACTTCACATGATTAGGCATGCATTGGCTTCCTTAATATTAGGTTTGCAGTTTAGCTACTGGAAACCACCGCCAAGTTCCCCTTTCTCTTTAAGGGGGCATAAGGGGTTATACTTTTGCCGCTGTTTAGTTCGCTCACCGATGCACCCACCCACCTACTTACTTGTATATACTGATCGGTTGATTAGTTAAGAATAGACAAAACGGACAGAGGCAATGCACTCAGCAATGTCGAGGCGGACAACAAGAACAGCGGCAGCCGTAGCAACGGTACAACAACAACAACAAACATAACAACAAGCAATTCAAGCAGCGCTCCACCAGGCGCTTTGCTTTCCGGTTGTCTGATCTATTTCGGCCGAGTTAATCTATTGAGCGATTCACGTGTGATGCGTAAGGAAACAAACCGTCATTGCTGAGTCACGCTGATAATGAGTCTGACTACGCAGCCACCAACTCGTCACGGTAATTACCTAGCCCTGACAACTCCAGCACGATCTAAGCGAGGTGACCGGCCGCTTTGACTCGAGTGAGGGAGCTCGTTTGGCGAAGTGGCGGAAAATATGCACGGAGTTCCAGCACCGGGAAATCGGCAAATTACTTGCGAGGAACAGTGAATGTCTAGTCATGATGAATATACAGCAGCAGATATATATGCTGTAGCAGCAGGCTAGTACAGGAATGAGATATTGCGATGAAGTAGCTTCTGGGAAGGTTTTCTATGGCACGCCTCACTCGTCGGATAGTGTATTATCTTATAGATGTATAGGTTAAGGCAGTATCAAGCACATGTCGTTTTCAGCAATAATGACAAGTTACACTGAAAAGGATTGATGTGGTGATTTCCTAAGTGAACATACTAAGTCACTGACATCAAACAATATTGAATTACCATTATTTGGCTCCTTATTTACGTCGACTATCTCAACACTTCTAGGTAACGCAATATCATCAATGTTCTTAAGTGTCACACAAATACGAAATTTATCAAGAACGGGGCGTTCCCACTTCGGTTCGAATTCTAATTTATGAAGGAAGAAGGCGTAAACCACTTTTAGCTAGGTAAGTGAATTACCTAAATATGGCAGGCACTGCAATGGTTTGCTGTCCCTCTAGAATATAAAGTGTCACCAAAGAACATCCAGATGTATCTTGTTCACGAGAACTCTTATCGTCGTTCATCGTTCATGAATCTTTTTAGTAACCCCGGAGGAAGGGGACACCCAGTAGTCTTCTGCGTAATGCATCCCGTATAAATTCGGTTGACACGAATACCTAACATAAGGAAAAATTGTGCTATTTAGAAGGTGAAGTAAAACAGCAGTATAATGTATTCCGCCGCAATTCCCTTACCGGGTTGTCAATTTCAGTCATCGTTTACGACGAGGTCGATTAATCTGGCCGATTTTACGTACGCTATGAGCAGTAGGTATTGAGCAGACTCGTCATCTAAGTGAAGCGAATTTACATGGAGATCCCTTGTTGTTGTCGATCAAAGCTCTGTACTCCATCACCACGGTGCAGGCAGCCCGCTCTATTAGATTTGAATACCAACACACATGCACATGAATATACACGCCATTATATGCTATATGAATCGTTACATGATATAGAGCCATGTGGTGTTAGACGTCTAAATTTGACAGGATAAATCTCTAAACGCGTACTTCATCAAGCTCACTTATTGATGTATTGCAGGGTATTATAGAATGCTTGAACAAAGTATAGTTCTTCGTTTTCTAAAATTATGTTAGGAAAACCTCTCGGTTTTTCGAAAATAATTACAGCAAACTGATAACACACTAAACAATAAAACGCAAATGTTAAATGAACAAAAAAACTCAACATGAAATAATCAGCAATGTGATTAATAGGTATAAATGAGCCACATGGACAAATGAAAAATTATCGAATGGGTTTGTTATTAACGATATTTTGAGATACGAAGGTTCAAAAGGGCCATCATGTAGAACGTAGCCCTAATCGATTTTTCTGTTGGTTCATGCATTTGAAGCAGCCCATGGATAGTCTAGCTTAAGTACATTGTCTTTTATTAAGGCAGCAGTTATCTGAAGATAAAACAAGGGAACAAAACGTGCAGAGATATTTGAACATTGACCATAAATCAACCTTTGGTGTCCCAGCTGGTTCTGACTACGTGTCTCGTACGCATTTCGGCCGGAATTGTAACGCTGCACATTGCGTTTACGGTGGTAGGGACACTTGTAGGTGGTAGAAGATGCTGAGCAAGATTTCCGTGACCCGTATGGGAGTTCTCTCTCCATTTAGCCATCTTGCCTGGCGCTCTTGTGTGCTCAGTGTGTGCTATTGTTGTTGTTCACGAATGCACGAAAAGACTAGCGACCCGTGCATGGTCGGTGCAGTTCCACAGCCTTCCAATACAACGTCTTTCATACCGCTGCTTTACCTTTTGACAGAACTAGTGCTGGTGCTACTGCTGCTGCGGCGGACGATTTGAGTGCAACGAAAGCAAAACCAGGTTACGAAAAGGGTGCACGAACGAGTAGTGAGAAGAGAGAATATCTTATGTAAATGGATGTAGTGGCGATGTTAGCTCCGTGCGTCTCAGGCCAGAGGTGGAGAAACTGCAAGGGAGACAGAAAACGAATTACGATACTCCGTCAATGTCAGCAGTGATCATGAGTCGTTGGCCAGGAACAGTGGTTTGAGAAGCGCCAGTACCGTTTCCGGTGGCCGGCGGCCCAAAGTACCGGTGCCAAACCCAGCGCGTCGCCAAGTAGGTGACCAAGAGCGTTCAGCCCCCAGCCCCGTCCGTCAATTGCGCAGCCAAGGATGTGATACGAAACGGGGCGGACTCTGAGGCCGCGCCGAATTAGAGGACTTTATTAAATTTCGTTAAGTGAGTGAGTGAGTGTGGGTAAAGAAGGAGGCCACGCTCGGGTTGTCAAGCCGCTACCACCACCGAGCTTCACAGCCAGTCATCTCGTTACGACGCGCTCCACTGGAGAATTTGGAAATCGACAACGAGCTAAATCGGGGAGGCTGTAAGGGGGTTAGGTGTACATTGGACCCGTCATACGTAATACTTCACCGCCATCTTCTCGTCTTCCGTCGTGTGAAGGTGCTATGCAGAAGCCTGCTGAGAAGCCCGGTATTGGCACCCGTGTTCCAACCCAACGCTCCCGGCCTGTCGTGTGGCTACTGATGGAAACTAACCCATTTGGAACGCGTGTAGAAAAAAGTGCTCGACGCAGCCTTCGGAGAAGGTAGGGACATAGTATATCGATAGTAGCTACTAAGGTCACAAGTGCACGACGAACGAGCTCTTCATGGTCCAGCTTTTGTTACTGCTGGTAACGAAATGGAGCCACAAATTGATCTAAGCGAGGCAGAAATGACCCATTCATACTTATTAGTATAACTTGCTGTAACCGACATGTTTTTTAAGGTTTAAGGCTCGATTAGGAAAATTATTGTATTTTAGTTATTAGGGTTTATCGTAAGCAAAATGATAGATCTTAGCCAAAGCCATATCAGTAAGTACAGCTAAAATACAAGTATTTAGATCCTTGAATACATTTTACGCACAACCTGAACCTGTGCCTAGTGATTCGAATTCTAATTTACAATAACCTAAAAAGCGAATAATTACGAAATACTTTAGGATGGTTGAACGAGTATGTAGCATTCATATAACAATACACGCCAGCTTGAGTTAACGTCAGCCAAAGCTATCGCAGATTGTTCTGCTGTTTACTGCTTCCACCTTAGCCTATCCACGGTTGAACCTAGAATTATCTATTGGAACCACGCCAAGACCAGGTCGATATTTTTACCTAAAAGAAGTATGTCGCGGCAATAACGGACAAAAACTATTTATTTATGTCAAAGATTTATGACCGTTCCTCACGAAGTCATATTTTTACTTTAGCAAAACTACATGAAAGATACTGTGGATAGAACATGCAAATCACTCAGCCTGAATGCGCTAGTTAACAAAAAAGACAAACAACTTACGAGCTAATGTTTCGCAAGGCTTTATTCATTTGAGCAGATATTCTCTATTTTTCCTCTTAGGACAGTCCTTCTAGTACGCTGGTGACATTTGGTGTACATACGTTAAAGTACAAAAGCAAACCGAGAGTACGTTACGATGCCTGTTACGCGATTCTTATGCTTTTTTCTGTCTTTTCTAATTAAATCTCAGCGACTCGTGAACTCATTGCTATTATTATAGCCACAACATTGTGTTGTCGTAAATGCTATGCAGCTGTAAAGCTTACTGCTATTACCATGGGACTGTGAAAATTCTACGTACGTATCTCTGAAATGAAGCTACAGAAACGTTTTGGTGGTTGAGGCCACTGACGAAAAAAGGGACCAGGGCAATCGCAGTCTTCTTATCGTCCCGCCACACGAACAGACTCTAAGGGTAGCAGCTTTGAAAAGAAGCGGCAGAAAGATGCAAAAAAAAAAAGAAGAACTGTGTGAGGGTTGGCGCCTCGTTCTCTTGTGCACAGTCTAAACAATCTGCTATTAGCGCTATGTGTCAGCTGCATGAATAAGTTATTGGAAGAATTGTAGATACGTAGGTAAAATAACTATGCAAATTAAAATTAAGCGTCTTCCAACACAGGAGGTCTTCGAGGAATAATAGTAACTACCTTTTAGGCATGGGGCGTAGCTCACAGAAATATAGCCCTATTAGCCAAAAGTTCCTCTATCAATATTTCTGTCCAGGATGACCAGGCGCCGTAAACGCTCAATTTACTAGATAGTTATTTATAGGTGTGTACAGCCCGATACAACTTGGTTTGTTATTGGTTATTATCTAGAAGGAGTTCGCTGAAGATGCTTTATAGTAATCCTATTTAACGCATGGTTATCGAACGGTACATACGGATCTTTCGGTTACTTGATGATGCAATATGGCCGACCTAACTTTTACCCCCAACTATCCCCTCTACTGGGTTATTTTTAAATTCGTACTTTTGTTGATATGTAATGCATTCTGTTGCCGTTCGTTTGCTCTCGATTATTCAGTCCATCGTAGACATTTTATATTTTCCATGTACTATTTTTTAACAATATAGATGCTCTGAATTCAACTTCATAAGAATGAAAGAATACTTAGCCATGGATTTGAAATGTGTTGAATGGAGGCACACATATATACATATATAAGGACAACATCTATTAAACGATATCTTTCCACAATAATACTTCAGTGAGTTGGCTAGGCAATTTGAAAGGTAAGCGATATTTTGCCGCTGACTACGTTGCCTTATAGCCGCATGGACGTTTACGGCAACGCAATACTGTATCGGCTTTACCTCAGTCCATAAGTGTTTGCAGGATTCCATCTTTAAATAGCCAAACGTTAATTATCCCTTCGAGTGCATTAAAGTTACCTGTCCCAGATACCGTGACTGTAACTATTACCGACCCACGTTGCTCGATTAGAATTAACGGCCTTTGGAAACCACATTACGAAATGATTGGAAATAACACATCTTACGCTTTATAGAGATGCTTCCATCCTGTTTTCAATGGAATGTTGATATAGTTCTCGCTACAATGAAATAAGTTACTTGTACGTTTGGTACAAAATCCGTGTCATGACAACTCCGAAACAATCAGGCTCCAGTCCTTGTTTTTCCTATTATGATATTTGCAGCCATATTTCTTTCCTCTTAGCACTTCAAGCCGACGCATCACCTTGGGCTATTGGCTTTCTGCTTTGGACACATCCCACTGAATGAAAACGAGCTTATACTGCGTTTCGCAATCCCTTCAAAAAAAAACTTCTGTTAGACGAAGAAGTTTTGATTTTTTTTAGCTGACAGAATAGCTATTATTAAAATATTAAAAACGAAACAGTTTATGCTTGCCGGACGGTTATGACAAAAGGGTTACTATTTGGGTTCGGAAAGATATTTTCATAAATCTGCACATACAGATTTACGACGAAAGGTTTACGTTATATCTATGGCCCAACCATGACAGCATTCGCTTTATGGATCTTTTAGCTATCGATATGAGCGTTTGACGCCAATAACGGATAATGTGAAGTTTGTCCGTGCGATGCAGAAGAGAATGAGCTATTAAATGGCGTCTATTATTAAATAGAGTCAAAGAGCTACTACTGCTGACCTGAACAGATAGCGTTCCAAACGGTTTACCTACGTTATGGGAGTCAATAATAGTTAGTCATACTTATACAGCGTATGCTTTTAGTCAGCTGGTTTTAGCTAACTGACCAGATGATGGAAACAAAATGGAGTGAAAGAAGGTGGATGGTCGCTATGATAACGGCAATTGCCGTATAGCTGCTCATAAACTCACTCGTTTCCTATCACCTTGAACTCCTAGGGTAGGTGGTTAATGCAGACGGATTACCGACTTCCAGTGTCTTATCGTCTTATCGGTTCGCTTGCCTTTCGAGTTAAACCTGATGCGATTCGTGTGTTTTCTCCTTTGAAGACCCGCAAGGCTCGCAGACTGCCGAATGGCCGAGAATGGAGGAATCTTCCTTGTCCTGGAAGCCTTTTTCTGCGCAAGACGCAAATGTCAGAAGGCCACGAGCTACGCCGCCGATGAAAGCGTTACCAATGACCCTCCGCTATTCTAGTTCTCATATTTTTCGGTCCAGTCGTTGATAGTAGGAGCTGGGATGAAAGGAGGCCTCTTCCCCATTTCCTAATGACCGCAAGTCTTTCCAGCTGTCCGCGTCCATCGGAAGCTCCATTTTCGTGCGTTTTCGTTTTTTCCTTCTCAACCGCCCATTCTTGCTAGTTGCACGACTTTCGCCTTTGTCTCTTCGGCTCTCGACCTTTCGTCGGTTTCCCGCTTTGTAATAGCCTCCTCTGTCCTTTTCCTTACCGCCCATATGTGCCTTATAGAAAGTTTCCCTCAATGCCGCCCTGCCTCGCCGTCCCGCATTATACATCGCTGGCTCTCTGGAGGGCCAATCGCCACCAACGTCTTACGCTTGTACCAAACGATAAAAAAAAAACGAGAATTTTTTAATAATACTTTGTCGATATCTCCAAAAAACATTTCCCAGAAAAGTCCGAATAATATGCCCCAACCCAAAGTTGTGCTGAAATGTTTGTCAGCTGATTTGAGCGCTTGTTACCGATTTAAAATGGCACTTCTTAGCTAGGGTGAGGATGAAATTCATTAAGCATGAGAGAGAGAAGCAGCTGAGATATGACAGCCAAAAAAAAAGATATTCTACGGAGCTTCAATGTGAGAGATACAATGTAAATATATCTTTAATAAAACATACCATATTATGGAAAGGTTATAGCGACAATACAACTATATAAAACGTCAGACCATTTTCTTAAAACTACATTAAAATTACTGAGATATCATCTGCCTTCTCGACCAGCAAGACCATTGAAGAAATATTGTTAACTAGTATGAAATCTCATCATATGATTGTTAAACAAATGGGTTAACATGATGTAAACATTTATATACTGTTCCAGTCGATGTTGAGGCAAAAACAAATGCCGATGCTTTGGTAAAAGACCGAGAACCAACTCTAAGTATGAATCGTCTAACCGCTTTGAGGTTGTTGCCAATTCAGTATAATCTGTTTTGGCCGATTGTGAGACAGCATCAACGGCAGGGGATTCCTACTTTGACATCTGACAGAGTGTCCCGTTTGGCAAGAACAAATCCAACTGGAGACAATGAAGCACATTGATCTTAACAAAATCGACTATGCCAAGCCTATGGCGCTGTTCAGCCCTGATTCTAGCATGAACGAGAATTTTCAAATCCACCGTCCTGTCAGCAGGTGCGTTAACAGACGTGCTGTCGATAAGGTCAATTGTAACACTATCTTTTTTTATTGCTAGCTGAAAATACAACAGCTGGCCTTAAAGGGGGGCGACGCTTCTTATTAGGTTTCTGTAGCTAAAGGCTAAGTAGCTCTAACATGAGCATTGAACATAGTGTACCGGCACAAAACTGTAGAAAGGCTCAAATGAATTGCTAGGTCAGACGTGGTATTTCATAAGTGCACATGCGGAAAGTTGGAATTTGCATATTTGTCGGATTAGTTCGGCATCTAGCCATGCCTAATAAGTTAGCTTCATGCTACTCTCGTAACACCCAGGCCAAGAGCATCTGCTGAGCAAGGAAAACGTTGCATTACCGATAATATGTCTTTGTAGAACAAGAATAAAAGGACTGTAGAATGTAAATCACGCAATACTAACGAGATCATTCATGATTTAAATAAAATATTTAAATCTTTCATTGAATATATTTATGCGCTAAGGAACAATTAACGGTAGCCCGTTTTTTTTCTCGTTATAGCTTATCTCTTCAATACTTCGCGAATTGCTTACGTTTGTTTAAATACAATTAATAATATAATAAATATAATCGTCAGTAAAAACCATAAGTAGAATTCATGTTTTGCGATCCACAATGTTATTCTATAATAATGTAAAGCCCAAATTTAGTATATTCTTCAAATTTTATGTGTTATACATAGTAGACACGACGTTGAATGACCAATTATTGCTGAAAATTAGGATCGCAACACTCTTACTATACCTAAAAGGCAGTACTGGAGAAATATTGCTTTGGAGGGGGCTATTTATGAAAAATACACGACCGCTACGGTCTGACCTCTCATCAGATCTATGGCTCTTTACCGTAAGTCGGCACCACCAAAATTCAGGGTGTGTAAATAACACCAATCGAAACAAGATAATAGCCAAATAATGTTTTTCAACAGTGTTTTTTCCAGCCATTTTAAAGGACTTGATCAAATCGCCACCGTGTCATGTAACATACATGTCTTATTTTAGGTACTGTATTGCTAATCAGAATCAAATTAAGATTTGCAGAAACGCATCCACAGCAGCTACTTAAATGTCCGGAAAAAAACTCAAGATATTTAGAGAAAACTATCATTTCGTTGAAGAACTGGGTATTTAGGACACGTAAACTTGCTTATGTGCGTTTTGTACACCGTATGTTTACAACGATACTAGGCCGACCCGAGTAGGCTCGTTAGGATTGCTACACCTAAATCTATTCATCTGTCTAAAGACTGCCTGGACCCTGTATCTCGTGGAGTGTAGCATGTCCTGTTTCTACCTGCGTGAATACGTACGAGTATATCGACAAGAAAGCAGGCGATACACGGTGGCTCTGAGGACCACATGGGGGATTAAGATGGACACACGTCAACGCCAGGAGGTTTCCAGCTGCTCACAAACTGCTGGCCTGGCCGAGGTCCTTCTCTCGAGCTGGTTCTGCTAGCGAGCCAGGAAGAGCACATTTTCGGGTCGGCATAAACGCACGTTTCAGCTTGGTAGCTAGGGATATACACAGAAGAAGCTGACGTTCGCATGGCCGAGACAAAGGACACCGCTGCGCAACTCTGGCACATACTCGTTCACATGGACACATCCGCGTACGAACGACGCACTCATTAGCCTTACTACGAGTAAACGGAAAAACAAGCGCAGGCGCAAGAAGGAGAAAGACGCTGTCATCATCATTTTTACCATTCCGCAATAGGAAGATGATTAGCAAGCAAACTGATGTGGCCTCTCTGTTGAAGACCTGCCCCATACTGTTAAGGCAACTATAACTTATCGATATTAGACCAATAGGAGGAGCCACCATTTGCCCAGCTAGCATCGTTAGGTCTGTGGAGAAGTTAGGAATGCTAATGATTAACATAGAATAATGGGTGTGAGTGTAACTGCAGAGTCTTTACCTACTTGGTCTAGAAATACGTGAGGTAGTTTAGGTTCGAAATCGGACGCATACACATGTCGTTCAGTTCTGGAAGGAGGCCACTAGCCATTTGAGGTAGTACCTGTCATAGAACTTGGAAACATCCAGGGTGGTCGGACAGTTGCGTCTTGGGTCGAGAGACCCCTATTGGCGTAATATTGCGCTTAGATTAGTCACCTGCATTTGAAGCGATCCCGAACGCTAACAATCGTGTGTTGTCTGCTTTTCGTATTATGACATTTACCACATACATAAACCTCTTTCCTAGGCCTTTGCAATGTCACCTATTTAACTATTATAGTTGGCGATGGCGGCAGTCCAAATAGACAAGGTATTAGAGACAGAAGCAGGCGTAGTATAATGTGGCTTTCGAAAAACAGTGGTAGGCATGTTGATGAACGGACAAAGCTAAGGAGAATCGGTGTGCCTGAAGCCGAGGATAGGTGTTACTGAGCGCCAACGCGTTGCGATTCTAATGTGTGACAACAATGGACGTCGGACAATAATCGTACATCGCGACATTGCCTTACGGTACTGTTGTGTATGATTCTATAAGTCGCATCGTAAAATTATCTAGGTCGCCTTTCTACAGAAGCCTATGCTACTTCATACGATATTACAAATCTCGCCGTTTGTGCAGTAATATGCACCACTGTATGTCCTTCTACGAAAGACTGGTTGTCAATTTTAAATATGAAGTGTCGGATAGAGTTGTTGTGTTGAATGAGATTTCTCCGCCTAATTTTGTTTTCTCATATTTGAAAACGTATTTACGTGTTCAAATTTTGCTTCCGCGTCTCTATTCAACACACATATATATACAGATGTATTTAAACTGCCGCCTCATTATATTAGTGGACCCAAGCTTTACTCACAAATCTTTATTGCTATGTTCGAGTCGCAACAATTTCTCTACCCGGTTATTACCACGAACAAAGAAAATCGTCCACGTCACAACGAACTGGCTTCTCTTCGGGCAAAATCTAACAGTAGTTAGACATTGTACACCAATTGTTTTCATTATTTTTTTTGTCGTTAAAATTAAATTACACTTCAAAGACATTTCGCTGCCCTACGGCGACGCTAAAGCAGTTTTGAAGTCTTGTCTCTTATCGCTTGCGATAATTTCGCCTGCGGCCGTAAAATCCGAAATGTGCACGTGAGGTCCTTCGCTACTGTCATCATCGATGCGGCATTATCGAACTCATTACAATAATTGGGTGCGGAGAATATTGTGACCAATGATCGGTTTGCGAAAAACTCATAGCCTTCAGCTACCACCTGGTGCGCGCGACACACGAGGTCCAAATTGTTATCATCCAGGAACTTCTGCAACTGCACCGGTAGCATCCTGTTAGACATAGCATGGCCTAACAGATTCATGTTTCGTACGCCAAGGCATGACACAAGTCTTCCTAGAAGTGGTCAGGGCCAAAGTGAATTGTAAACTTTATTCATGTGCTCAATGAGGACAAATTAACAATGTGCTCAGCTAACTGTTGAAATGGTTATTCAAAGTGCTAGATCATTGCTGCGGTTCGAGTGTAAGGCAGCTGTTGCGCACGCAAGCGTCGTTTACAGATAATAATCAATATCAGTTAACATAAAGCGCCGTCACGATCCGATCTGAGCAACCGTGTGTTTTGATTAACTAACACAGTATTGATCTAGATGTAAACCTACGGGCGCTAAATTGCTCAGCTGGAAGAACTTAGAAACACTTCACGTTCATAGTGGTTTATTCCCGTTTGACTAAACTAGAGTAGGATCGTGTGTAACTTCTACGAAGCGTTATGCATGATGTGAGATCAATAATATATTCATAGTAAAAGAAAAATAAATAATTCACTATCCTGCTATTTATGATTCAATTTCAAAGCGCTCTATTGACGTGAGCTGCGCCAACAACCATCTGTTTGCCACTGAATTTCTTTGTTGAGGCCCGGTAAGGAGAGAATTAAATCGTTAAGGCTCCCGGCCACTATGGCGTACGTACCGCATCTGCTCCGAATACATACGACACTCCTCGATCGTTTTGGGCGAAACCTTTACCCGGGTAAGGATCTGCCCATAACAAATCGCAGGCCAGACCCCAATCGGGAATATCTCTGAGCGGTCGACGAATTTCCCGAATGTCGTCGACAGATTTCATCTCGGGTGAGATGCCCCCATGACAGCAAAAGATCTTGTCGCCCACCACTGCGGCCAGCGGAAGCCAGGCAAACAACTCGTTGAATTTGTGGTACACCTCAAGCGAATACCTACATTCATGGTGTTGGTAAATGTGAATGCTGGCGGTTACAACGCGAAGGTAACTTGAAAAAATACATAGGCAAATACATAGTCATACTCGCCTTCTATATTACAAGGGACGGAAAATTTTCGTTGTGATAGAACTGTTTGTTTTTGTTGTTGCTGCCGCTGCCACTGAACTCTAGAATCAAACGATAGTCAGTCGGCTAGTAGCGGATTTTCACAAGAAATTCATGTTTCGGTGTTCACAAACTGAATCTCTAGCTATGCCAATATTTTATCGACTTCCTTAACTACCTTAATCTGCATTCGGACAGAAAACCGTAGATGGCGTTGATGCGGAGCGTTTCGTGATTGCCTCGCAGCAAGAATACGTTTCCTGGAAAGCGAATCTTGTAAATCAGGAGCAAACAGAGAACTTCGACTGAGTTGCGGCCTCGGTCGACGTAATCGCCGAGAAACAAATAGTTAGCCTTTGGAGGGTGCTTGCCCTGCTGTAGAATACGTAACAAGTCATGGTACTGACCGTGCACATCACCGCAGATATTTAGTGGAGGATTGAGTTCTATAAGTATTGGCTGTTGCTCCAATATGGGTAGGGCCTCTTGGATTAAGTAGAGAATCTCATTTCTGCTCATATGAACGTGTGGATCTTTCGATCGGCGTACCTCAAGTAGTCGCCGAAGCATCGCGTCCATGTCAACCGGCATCCTGCCGGTGCTGTTGGAACACAACCGCGAGAACCGGCTACTTTTTAGGCGTGCCGTGTTTTTAATTTCTCTATTTGCTTTCTGGTCCAATAGATAGGAACCGTACGGTTGACTTATATTTGGCTTCGTTATTGTCCTGGCTTCGCCGGTGCGGCCATTCCCAGCGGTCCTCTGTGGAGCACATGACTCGAGTGAGAGTTTGAGTCTGTCGACCACGCAAAACAGTGTCCGCGTTGCGCGTCACTTGCGCCCCCTAGTGATACAGTTTCACTTCCGGCCGATAGAATGTCGTAGGCTAGCTAATTAATTGATTGTAGCACAGCCTCTACTCTACTAAAAATGTGAGTTAAATCAGTTGCAAACGAACCAAACACAGGGTATTATACAAAGCCAACATAGTGAACTAGGCGTCGACCTTCTGCAAGGTGTCATAGAATTTCGCAAACTGGCCTCTTTCGATCATTTTCTTTTTTTATGAACTCCTTTCTTCCATGGCTGGGCCAGCTTTGACAGCGCGTTTTGCAAACTACACTCCTCAGAGATTAACCATGGAAACAGATTAGATTCCGGGAACCCTTATAACAGGCGGCAAAGACTGGGCTTTCCCAGCCTTTTGTCTTTAGTCTGTGTCTAGATTTTTGTTCGATGCCTATGGCCATTCTTTTCGGTTCAATCGCATATATACACATACATTTCTTTCCTCCTTTTTCGCTCTGTTCCCTTTGCGTCCACTCACCGCACTGGCTCTTGGGCTCCAGGATTCTTAAAGTCCGCCCCCATTCTCGTTGTCCGATGTGTTCCTCAATAAAGAGAAAGCCAAGTTGGAGTCCTCGGAGTAGGAGAACGGGAGGTTAGCAACGAATGAGCTGAGAGGCTAAGATGGCCGTCACCGGCAGACACCGAGTAATGGGCGGCAGTGGGGACTACAATCTGGGTTATGGAAAGCGCTCTTAACCATCTCGAGAGTACAATGTGCGCCACTGCTACGCCAATGCAGGCCTGGGAAAGGTGGGTCGCTGGAAAGTTCGCCGTCTCACATGGTATATTGATGGCCACGGTGGCCACATTCGTTGCAAACATTCTCCACCAAGCCCCCGGACCACATCCGGTCATCCTGTGGCGCTTTTGTTTTAAAGCTCCATTCTTTCATTCGCCGCGTTCAGTTCAGCCGAGCCCAACCAAACGCGCGGGTTCATGCAGTGGCTGCCCGCCCAACGTGTGCTTGCCATCGTCGTCCATACACAACGGGCGCTTCGTTGTCGCCTTCGCCATTGCCGTCCCGCGCTGCTTGACTCTACGCGAGCGAGTAGCCGTCCATGCTGCCAGCCACCGGCTGGCGGGGGCTCGGTAACTGACGCGTCGACGTTGACGGTTCGACCAATGGTAGAATTTATGGGAAGGACGCTACTGCTCCCCACTTCTTTCCCGTTCCATAGTGGTCCCTAAGAACACCATCTCCCCGACTCCATGAAGCAGACTCGTTACTCCCTACTCTCGCAAGCTGCTACTGTCGCTGTCGTATAGCCGCTCCTTCGACTCCTGCAACTACTACCTACGCTTAGTATTTTGCTTTGGCACAGTGCCTCTCTATCTCTTGTTTCGTTTCTGCCGCGATGAGTTATGAGTCTAGCGCGCTTTTCTGATAAGGAAGAGAACGAAGACGACGATACACGGCCAACAGGGGAGCAGAAGTGCAACCAGGGTTGGAGGAGTAGTCAGACGGTAGCGAAGTGTTCGTAGATGGCCACGGTGGTGTGCGGCTGATGGAGGAACAGAACGGAGAGGCGCACGGCGACATTTCGCTGATGAAAGCTATTGTGTACAGCTCTAGCGTCGAAAGCCAGCGCTTCACCAAAGCAGCAGAACAGCTCTGCCGCTTTGAGGTATCTGCATCTGGCTAAAGATCGAAAAGATGGAAAGGGAAAAGATCGAAGGTGCGTGAGAGTATGTGAGCGAGGGAAGGCTGTCTAGGTGCGAAAGCAAGCACGCGAGAAAAACAGGAGTTAAAGTTCATGTGCACCCGCCGTTGCATCAAAATATCACAAGAGCAAACGAATTTATAGACGGCCTTGTTGAAGGGGAAGGCGCAACCGAGTTGTTGACTAAAGGGACCATCCACGCCGGCCGGTTGGCTCACCCAGGAGGGTCCCCGCAAAGGTCTGCAAGCAGGGACCGGCAACAAGAAGACGGCAAAAAAAGAGGAACAGGAATCGAAGAAACGCCACTGAAGTCGTACTCTTCTCGAATGTCGCATCAGAATAAATTCTCGTTTGTGACGCTCGCGGTGCCAGCCGACTATCCGTTGAATTCGCATCCGCTTTATTTTGTCTTAGACAGCAAAAAAACGTTGAGCAAGCCAAAGACGCGGACGCTTGCTTAGTGTAGACTTAGATGAGCCGCTATTTATGAGATCGACTCCACATAGCTTCCGCAATGGAGGTGTAGCGCATATTTGCAATAGTAAACATTTGGTAGAAAGCTGGACATACCTGTTATGGAGCTGATGAATGGCGGCTTGGAAGTTTCTTTCTAGGTACTACAAAGTAATGAACCCACTCGATCTTCTGAATATAAATTCTGTCGGATTAATGATCTAAATCGTTCCTAGATAGATAACTTTTTTGGAAGATTGTTTTTAATAGAAATGAGAGCCGGTCTTTTAGATACTGCCATGCATTTTTAGCAATCGGTAGCTGATGATAAGGCGATATGCGTATATGAAGGTGTAGAAAATTCAATTGTTTCAGGGTTCAGTCTGAATTGCATACCCAATCATGGGATATTCATAGCTCAAATGTAGTACGGTTTACAGGTGTGATATCGACAATGTCTGGTCTGCTTTTGTCAGCTTTGATAGGCCAATTTCCTCACTGTTTACGCACTGGCTGAACCAAGTTTATGATATTCCTTATGGGGTCCTATGCCGATCACTTTTTTGAAACCGCATTCGCTGCTTCCATCCGTTTTCGGATTTTTTTAAAGTCAAAAATCGATGCGGGCATCGTATTTTGTATGAGCGTGTGTCTGTGTCAGGGAAGGAGGATAAGTAATATATTATAATATAACTTCATTTAAACCATGAAGTCCCTTTATGGCTTCGACAAAAATATACTCATGCGCTGAATCCTTCGCAATCGATTTCGGATGCATTTTTTTGTTTTTAGTTCCACTTATTAGTTACTCACCTATTGGATCATTATTCAGCTTTATTATTATTATTATTGAAATACTATCATAGTGCAAATAAGGCAAACCCTCTGGTACTAGTAATAGAATAATAGGAGAACCGATAACCACAGTTCGTTCTCATAGATTCTTTAGGTCTACCTCAGCTGGCCAAACTATCGAGTATTATCAGAAGGAGCGCTTTTTCCACATATTTCTATTCCTCAGTAAGCGTTTTCACTTGTTGACGGGTTTTTAAGATGTGCCGCTTCGTGTGTCTACTAAAGTATATGCGCATGTGTATGTGAAGAATGGGTTACACCTGTACCCTCGACCTCTCTCCATACCTATTGAAATAAGCGTGACTGATTACGGTTTTTTTGTTACGTTTATTGTTGTAGTCGCTATGGTCATTGTTTGTTGGGGTTGAGGGATTGCTGGGAAGAAGGCAAAAAATTCCTGGTGCCCCCCATCGCGTCACTGCTACTGTTCAACTGCATTTTGAATGTGGCAACCGCCTGTATTTTCGGGTGGCAACTCGGTAGCCGGCGCTGCCGCGCATCGTCTCTGCGTCTCCGAGCTCTTTTAGAGCTTCCTCCCTCTACTTTGGCAACCCCGTTACCCGTCCGACCCGTCATCTCCTTTTCCTTCTCCCTGGTAGTTGAAACGACGCAAGGGTAGAAGAGGTCCGCGACTGTCTTGACGATGCCTGCCGACTATGTGAGTGAGGGGACTTTGGAACGGCGATGGTACCGGACAAAAGCTAAGGATGAGAGAGGTCCCCTGAGTAGGAAAAAATAGGGAGGTGGCAGAGCCTACGATCAAAGACGGAGTAGGAGCGTGAAGAGCGATGCGATGTCAGCAAAACAAAGTGGTGATAAATTGAAAAAGAAAAACGAGAGGGGAGGGCGACCACAGGCCCCAAGAACAGGGGCAGGCAAAAAGAAAACAGTGCAAACCACCTCGACAGACCAACGTCAGGGTTCAGCGGGCCGGCCCGCATCGCCCCACCGAAGTCCACACAATTGCAGCCTCTTCTAACCCCGCTTCTGTTATGCTGTTATTGTCTGCTGCACTGGTCTCTCTAGTGTCGAAAGACAGACGAAATGTTATGTGAAAGAACATTTTGGAGCGCGTCTACCTACAAATGTCTAGCTAGACGAGAAGCTATCGCCATAAGGCATGAAGCCTCCTAACAGATTAGATTTGAAAGAAGGACAGGACGTCTACTTGCGTACATAGGTATAACAGCCGTCATAAACACTTTCATTGTTTTGACCTTTTCAATGTTTTTCACCTATTATAATGATTGTTTATTGATATATAGTAGCAAGCAATCTGCAGTATAGATGAAAGCAGACGGATACGTGATAACTCGGCTGGTGAGCATTAGTAAATAGAAAGCAAGTGCTGTAATGAAAATTACAGTTTATAACAGAAATAGAAAGACACATGGCTAAGAATAATGATGTAAAAATTAGTTGTATGAGAGTAACCAGCTTTTGTTCGGTAGATGGCGTCCGTCGCAATTAGCGGTTACTTTATATCACCTATGTGTCACTTATGTAAAATGCTACGAAAAGAGAGACGTTATGATATCTTACGAGTTAGATACTTGAACGGTCATCCACAACAATATCCAGAGCATTCGCTAGGACTACTGAGAAGGTCCAAATGAATAGTGACTTCTCAGTTGTTGATCGCTTGTCTCATTCTCGTCAAGATGCTCATTAAATGACCTATGCCTTAATTGTAGAGGACAAAAATGTACCGTTGTAGACGATGGAGGGTCACCAGCACGATCAAATAATATTATAAAGCTTTTTTTGCTATTTTTAGCTCCTGGTTTACTAAACGCTTAAAATGTCAGCCTAATCTTACTTGTGTCCGCAGACTTCATCAAGCTTTAATGGGGTAATCTAAACCTCCATTTCGTACTTACCTTTATTCCAACGAGCTCGGAAGTTTACTCGTATCTTTCAACAGTCATCTGCTGATAGTTTCTGGAGTTCTATTATTTACTAGATATTCTTATGTAAATTATTTCTACCGAGCTCACTTCATTCGTTGTTGAAGAAGCTTCTTTAGATGTGTTGGCAGGAACACTGTAGGAACTTTGGCAGGCGCCTATTACTGCCTACTAGTATCTGTAATACGCTATCCCAAACGCAAATCTCATGTCATCGGCGAAAATGCTTTACCACAAACTTTCTTACCTGCGTCTGTTCAAAGAAACATCCTTCATGTATTGGTTGGGTCCTTCATAATCAGTTGATGAGATTTTTGTGTATGCTTAGACGCCCATCTATACTCGCGATAGCATACACATGTTTACTTTGTGTCACGAAAAAATGTACTTGTGCTACACGTATAGATGGGATAATATACATATGACAACTGGTCACTTGGAGATGAAAATTGAACAGAATCATTGCGTAGTATCTATAAAAAGGCAAAAAATTCGAATTATTCATAACTACTACTTTTTTTTTGACATAGCTTAACGCGACTACTATGGATAAAAGGTAATAGTATCATATCTGGGTGGCCAAGCAGAGAGTTATGATATTAACGCATAAGATTTGAAGACTACATCGAACCTAGGTAGCTTCCTAATTGACTGTTACATTGGTGCTTTTTATTAATTTAAAACCATACGTTCTACCTGCTGCAAAATACAGAGGCTCTCGAAAGACCCTTTTTCAGAGTCTGCCGAGTTTAGAGAATTAGCTAGAAGATTACTGCTTCGAATAGTAGTCCTTAAGCTCCA
This sequence comes from Varroa jacobsoni, assembly GCF_002532875.2. Lineage (NCBI taxonomy): Eukaryota > Metazoa > Arthropoda > Arachnida > Mesostigmata > Varroidae > Varroa > Varroa jacobsoni. The sequence goes on from NW_019214488.1 coordinate 27,993, forward strand.
TTTTAAGTTTAGTAAAACTTTTAGGATTGTTAACTCATAATGAAAGGTTGTTTCACTTTATTGTAGTTGCCTTTTCTGGGCCATGCTGGGCAAACAACCTTCATGCTTGAGTAAACCTTACGTTGTGTTGTTTCCAAGATTTTTTACTACATGTCAAAATCTCCAAGCCCAATTATTTTCAAGGCCCGCTGGTAACTTCCTAGATAACTATTTAAGGACTTTGATTACCGCTTAGCCTGTATTAAACGGTGTATACTGAGAATTTCATAGAAGGAGCGTGCTTTTGAAACTGAGTTTCCTTGACGGGGGGCTAAACCTGCTCCAAGTTGCGCCATTTTGGACGACCTTGAGCTTCTGAATGGTTATTTTTCTAAGAGCCATTCCAAGCTGCAATACAGTAGCGTAACAAGGATTCAGTAAAGATACGATGGGCGCTGACCCTATCTGTTTCAGTTTTTTCTGAAGTGGAAAACCCAAAAGAAATGCTCACGCACAGAAAGTTAAAGGTCAACCTTTCGAAACAACTTTATCATCATTAATGTGAAGATTTCACTAAACTGGCTACAGAACAAGAGTTTGATTTTAAATATGTTTACTTTTCAACAGAGCGAAGAAAATACGTTGTTGATCTCTTTTAGGCTATTATTCATTCTTCTGGAAGCTGACTTCGTCTTTGCATTTCTGTCGATTTAAAATAGAAAAGATTTGTCATTTGAGTAGTCATAACGAAAAGTAGTGTAGAACCAAGTAGGAAGGCCTGGCACAGCGCCTTGAGAAACGTCTATAACTGTAACTTTTGTCTGTAACTTAAGTGAAAGCAACGTTTTTTCTTCGTACCTGCATAGTTCTATTCCATAGATACGATGAGAGCCGTCTGCAAAGATTGTCGTCTACCCCACAGTGAGAAAAGATTGATTTTAGTGACTATCTTGCAACGCATTGAAGGCTTTGGAAGCGTCAAGGAAGACGTCAGCGACAGCGTTGTCATCCTGAGCTTTACGTCGGATGAATGATTTAGTTCGCTAAGCGCTAGCCATATGGACGAGGATTGACGGATATAGGCATCCAGCACTACAAGGAAGCCAGCCTTCTCTCGGTGGACAAGAATCTGATTCTCAACATAGAGTTCAAAAAGTTTTCCCATGAAGCTTGCGAGAGCGATGAGTCTATGATGACTTGAACTCCAACGATCACCTGTACCCTTACAAAAGGTAAACTGAGGTACTTTGAAACTATTCAACAAGATTCCTTGGCGATCTGAAAGTTTAAATATGTACGCTATACGAAGAATAACTGTAATAGAAACGATAAACTTTATTGCTTTTGACTATCACTATGGGCATTCTTGAAGTCTGCTTTTATCCTATACGCTAGCTTGACCAGAACAACCAGGTCAACGAATCGGATAGAATATACATATATATATTGTTAAATACGATTGAATACACTTTTGACTATACGAACAGAAATAAGCACGATTGATGGCCGGGGCGTCTGCTGGCTTTCTATGGCTTACAGTTTCAGACCTAGAATTGTTTGACAAGTGGCTTGCAAACGCATTTGCTATATCCTTCTACTTTGCTTGAGCAGAAGTTTCACCGTAGGTGATTTTGGTTTTCTGAAATTTGCTATATCTATTTTAAAAGGCCACCAGGTGCCCCCATCAGTTTGTAAACTTTTTCATTAAAAAAGATATCATGTTTGTTCTCTGTAATCTTTTAGCGATACGTAGCTCGTAAGCGATGGCAATGTATCTTACTCGTATTAAATTTCGATACAAAGTATTTATGACGCAATTTTGACGCAGCTCTACATCCCAACATTTATGTTGCCATGTACGTGATAGTAATGTCTGTGCCTCGATAGGAAAACTTTTTCCGTAGCAAGCAACGACAATCTGACAAGAAGCTTGCAGAGGTTTTTGGGACCTCAACAAGCAATGTTCACTCAGTGTTTGAGTAAATTGTTCATAGTTGTGGGCGTTGAAAATTTTGCTCTTTTAGGAGTCCCGCTGCCAGACTCCGGACATCACAGATGATTTGAACATCGTGTAAACGGAATAATAATCTGACACATAAGTGATCTCTATCAGAACCCGTGCAATATCAGAAGTCGTTTAACAGCCGAATATCTAGACATGAGGCATTCAAGCAAGTACCTAATTTGGGACAGGTGACAGAATCAATAGTAGAGACAATAGCGGACAAATTTCGAAACGAGAATCGAAGTCTGCGATAAAGTCGAAGATTCGTTTCTCTGAAGCTTAGTAAATTTGACCTCTATCATTGCAATGCAAACTTAAACTAACTTGTTGTTTTGGTCATGAATCGATAACTTGTTTCCTTTGAGAATAGTGGATCGTTCCAAATCAATACCGACATTCGACCACAATTACGCATTATTCTACATTTATAAATATGGATAAAGCCGATTATTGAATAACGCACTGTTCAAAAACCAAGGTTTAATGATACGTATTGCGATTGCGTAGCTAATCCGTCTGGTTTGGTGAGCTTCTCGCCTATGTGAGTGGCCTATACGTTTGACATTTTGGCCGGTCCCGTTATGCTCGCCAGAGCTTTCGCCTTTCTTCTCATCGTGAACCGTCGCTACTTTCGTTACCGTGTTATTTTTTCGCTAGTTGCATCTGTGTTCCTTCCATTCGATCCCGTCGCGTTGCTCTCACTTGACTGCTTGCTCAGCATTACATGTTTACATGTCCCATCAGGACCTATGCCTCTCCACTGTTGCGCATCGCTATTGGCTAGTGCCTTCTGGGTCATGGTTTAATCTGCTGGGTCTTGTCGCTGCGCCATTTGGTTCGCAGCTTCTGCGGTGCAGCCGTTGTGTTGGAAGATCCAACAGCAAATACATAGCTATGGATATTCTAATGCTTCGAATGCTGATCGGCGGCATACCTATCTTCGGCATGGCTTTACAATAGTGGCAACAGGATACAGTGCAGTCCGCTTTAACACAACCTGACGCAATATATCACTACCGCTCTTAAAGTAGTATTATACTAGGCTGACTCATCCTTACGCCTACGACGCACGATCCTATCTTAAAAACAACTGATTTATTCCGGTATACGTCGTCGGAAATATCAATAGTACGAGGAACGACTTCAGGTTTAGTATACATTTAACTCCGAGCCATTTGCGTAATGCATCAATGCCGGGCATCCAGCAGATAAGGGCTTGTGGTCGCTGAAATCTATCGGCCACAGAAAGCATCTTCAAACTAGTAGTATACTTTTTCTTGTTAATTTTTTGAATCGATTCAAATTGCTGGGACGTATTAATGGCTACGATTTCCAGAACTATTTTTAAATCTTTCTTTTGACGCCTTTTCACTGTATCAGGTCTACTTTTACCAAAGGCTAGTACATCAGAGACGAGCCTACTAGGACTTGCAGTCTCACACGTTTCTACGCCATTTTGGCCAAAAGTGCCCAATCTGTGCGGAAGAGTGTGCTAACGCTGTCACTACCAACGGCGGTTAATTCAGACCAATCAAAAAAAAAAAAGCTATTGTGTCTACAGCTTTTGTTTAGGAATCTGTAAAGATACGCTGAATAAGAGTCCGAATTCGACGGCCTTACAATATCCCGACCTAGTACCATATCGATGATCGGTTAGGGTGCCACCCGTAATCTAGTCTTTGTTTGAAGTACGACCAACTGTTTCTCTTTAACACGACACGACGGTGAGGTAAAAAGATACGTTATAAATATAGTTAGGTAGAATACGCATTATCTCTGCTAAATCTACTACCAATTATTTTGAATAGTTTCGAATTATGTTGTGCGCTGGGCATGAATGGCGAGTGTTTCCAATTCGATTGAAATACAACTTTCTCAGGAATAGTTTATCATAAACCAGGATTATTTATGTATTCAGATTCATTTTGTGAATCCAATAATGATGATAGGAGCCTCTAATAATAATAATGCTAGCTCTGGAAGTTGCCATCCGAAGCTGCTCTCGAAGACAAATAGCAGCGTTGAGCCTGGTGGACATCTTGTACTGCCAAATGTGAAAGTGAGTGAGAATGGAGAAAGAAAATAGATTTTCCATGTTTAAGGAGGGAGCTCGTCGCTTATAGACTGCTACGAAAATTCTATGAACATCGGTGTTCGTAGCAACCCTAGACGTATCAATCAAGCTTTAAATAAAAAAAAAAAATTCTAAATTAGTTGTAACCAACTGCCATATTTAAAACGACCAACAAGTTGCCTGATCGTAAAAACTGTATTTGATTATTTATTATGTTATTGCTAAAAAAGAATGCTATGAAAAAAAAGCTAACCCAAAACATATTATGAACGCCTACACTTAATTATATCTTGATGATTTCTAATTCAGGATATACCTTGATGCTTCGACACTGCTTACCTCGTTTAGCGACATTTTTTTAATACAATGAAATTTATACTTAAATTATCACATTTATAAAATTTCTTAGAAAATTATTGCTATTCTACTTCTTTAAATATTTTATTGGGTTAGTGTATTGACATATTGTTTGCGTAATTTAACAATATTAATACCAATGTTAACAACAATAATAACAACAAATGAATAAAAACTTAATGCAGGTTGACGTAGTAACCTGTTTGTGCTATGAATCATCATCACTTAATGATATACATGTTTGCTAAGCGACCAGCGAGCTCTTTCTACAGGAACTCTAATAAAACAGAGCTCTTCAGCATTAACTACAGCAGGTTTGTTACCTCATCTGGTAAAATTTGAGAGAAAAAAGTTCTCTGTTACTGGTCCGATCAATTCAGCTGATCCGATTAACATTCAGGATCATACACTTGAACGAATAGTCTACGTTTTTCTCCCAATCTGAGCGTCGGGAGGAGGTGTGGCGTTTATTCGCAAAATTACGCTTCGTCAATGCCGGAAGATAAAAAGTCGAAGTTTGGCATTTGGACCAGTAGTTCCTGAACGATTTCTAAGAAACAATCGCAAGCGTTAAATAGGCTCCGCCTACCATCGCTAGCAATAGAAAAACCTCGAAAAAGTACGTTGCGTTCATCAATTCATGTATTCTATGGCAAGGAATATAGCTCCGATACGATACATACGATTAAGTTACTCCTTCAAAGTGTCAATGCGCCGTCGTTGAATAAAACGCACGTATATATTACGTGGTAGCCATCCAAATCTGTAACAGGCCGTAAAAATCTGCCAGTTAGTCCGAACGTGATCACCTTTCGTTAATTCGATCTCTGGGCGAACAAACTAAGCAATTTCCGTATGTAGAACGGAGCAGGGCTCCCTTTGAACTCTGCTTGGACTGCCGCGATTTTTTAAAATGAGCGTGTCGTAACACGTTAGGTAATCTGAAGACATTCGAAAGTTGTTTTCGTCTTTTCTTCATTTTTACGTGATAGGTTATGGTCATCTAGTGGTCATACATTCGGATCCACATTAGCCGTGAGAACTCGAAATGCTTTCATAACAAAATCTTTAAAGGTGAGCCTAATAAATTCGCTTAAGATTTCAATTTGATCACTGGTCACTGAGTGGAGAAGATCTGAGCTTAGCTCTAGCCTAGCTTCAGTGGTCTGTCCTATTTCACAAAACCCTCGTCCATCTTAGGAGCACCTATGTCGGTATGACGCAGCATGAGATAACTACCCGGAGCTGATTAGGGTTTATTTGTAGAGACCGCTAAGCACACTGGCCAGTGGGAAGTTTTACCATAATTGAGGTGTTCACAGATATCGTACTGTACCTCCTATATTTCCGTGATATCTATCACTATCGGCGACAGAAGTTAGATCAATACACCCGAGCTTTTTCAGCCAACTACGGAGCCGTCAAATCTATCGCTTAATCATAAGTCTAGCTTGTCCTTAGAGTTGTAATAGCTATATTCTTTTACGTGTTTCAATCACGTATCTGTTGAGGATAGAATTAGCATATATGTATATATATATATATATACTTGCGCGCATTTCTCGCAAATCTGGTGGTTCTCAGTACATTATCCTAATCCCTAGACGTTCGGAACGCATGACTTCTCGAAAAAAGCAAAGGCGCAGATTGACTTTGAGCTAATACAAACAGACATTTAACCACCTCGCGAGCTTCACACAATCGCATGGGTAATAAGGTGAACTTCACGAAAAATCCGCGTTGCTTAAATGACATATTAGTTTTGTGTATAAAACTACTCACTAACCATAATAGTACCTGCAAATAGATTTAACTAAGGTTCATGTCTTAATTAGTATAAAATTGTAAACAATTAATCAACATAAACGTGAAGTTATTTTTCGTTATGTAAACAAGGGCCGAACAGAACCGGTGAGCAAAGCCAGATGACCGACCACCCATCGGCGGTCGTTCGTATGGGTATTTTCGTTTCCGTCTTTCCGATTCCTCTCTGCTCCCACTTGGTCTCTGTCTCATTTTCTCTCCAACACAAACTGGCGCTCAGTCACGCTATTCCAGACTACGTATGTTTGAAATTCGCGCGTCCGTCACTTATATTTGTTCTTGCTTGTAGCTGCGCTCAATGGACAGTGGAGGTTTGGTGGCTGGCTTTCGTCACAGTCAGCGAAAGTGAACGGGTTCGCGTCCAAATGCAGCTCATACGACTAGTAACGCTTACTGATTCGACGCAGGCCGACAGACTGTTGCCGATGATGCTTAGATTCGCCAGTCCATGGGCTCCGATAGTCTGTGTGCACCATACCATCATATTTAATGCCAATGCGATTCGAGTGGAGCAATGTGTAGGAAATCTTTCTCGATGCGTATCACTAGCAACGCCAGGATCGCTTCGGCCGTTCTGCGCATTTCGCAGGCCGACATGATCGAGAGCGGGTCGCTTAAAGGCGCTAGACGGTGCTGGTAAGGAAATGGCAGTCTCACCGCTGTTCATCTACTAATGCATTGCCAATGGCTATCGTATATGTCTTCCTTAGACTGAGACAAAAGATAGAATAGTGTAACATGAAGCAACGGCTATACGCTGGGCATAGTGCCTAGAAGCGGCCAGTACCCGGGAAGAAGCAAGGACAATTTGACCACGAATCGGCATCCAGGAGATGGATGATCACGTTCAGACTTAGAGAATACGCAGCTACGACGAACCTGCACGTGCATTGGATAAAAAAAAATATCACCCATATGTACCTTAAGGCAACTACACTCAAATTTGTGCAACAACGATGAATCCAAAATATGACTAGCTCTATTTATTTTGTACAGCCTACTGATCCTGGTCGCTAATAGAGTCTAGCTCTAGAGATCGTGCCAAAGTAACCTACCTAGTACTGATTTCCTTACGGTACAATCTGATAACGCTTCCAAATAGCAATGGCTAATTTAAAGCAGCACCCTGCAAGAACATTAAACATGTGGGGGCAGCTGACGTCATTTAAAATCAGTATGCTAAATCAAACAGATACACTTAACACTCGTTGCTATAAAGACCTGATCGCAGGAGATGACCGCTCTAAAACACAAATGTATCAATATAACAACGCCAACCTATTTTGTCACCCACTCGGATATATATCTATCGCCGCAGCAAAATTGCGTTGACCTTTAGCCACGGAAAAAAATAAATGCTTCAACACGTTACAGTCATGTCAGTTACTATTCAAATTTTTCAAACATTTTATTGTAAAACATGTGTTTATAAAACAGACGCATGGCACATATATATACAACAATAAAATGTACAGGAACGTCATTAAATTGGGTCGACAGGATGTAAACGAAACGTTCGCAATTTTCTCTAAGTAGATTCCGCTACGCTATGATCAAACATGAGAAATAAATGCCAGTTTCAAAATGTATGCAAATCTTTCCCTTTGATTCGTCTGAATCAAAGCCGATTCTGATTTAGTGTATTCGAAAGGTGTGAAGCTTCAGGAAAAAGGAGCTATTTTGCAGTTCCCAAATCCAACTGGCGAAAAGGAAAACATTGCCCATAAAAAAAAAAGAAGCTGAGAGAAAGCGCACCGCCAAATTGACGGCGCCACATCCGACGAAGAGAACTGGTGCCGTGAAGCCCCGTTGCCAGTTTTAACATCAACAACCGCAGACGAGTTGACGGCAACGACAATAATCATAAATAATAAATGTTGGGGAAGAACACTGCATCTACGCAGTGTAGCGGCGAGGCCTGAAGCTTGTAACAATGCATTTAGTGAAGCAGCTTTTCTATGCCAATACCAGTAGCATTTCATCCCAGTGGTTGGTTCCTGCTCGGCCGTAACTTCAATCGAAATTGTTGTTGGTCTGTTTATAGCTGACTGCGCCACATTGAACTGTCATATGTAGAAGGAGCGATGTCGCCAATGACGCTGGCCACCATCAGATAGTGTCACTGTGCAACATTTGAATTCGAATTGGTACCTCACGCCCTCTCCGTCGGTCGCTTTTGCCTTGCTTCGCAATATCTTTCTCGTGGAGCCTCTCCTCCTCTCGCGCAATGACGCTGAGATTACTCTGTTTATGAGGGTTTGACCAGACTTTTGCAGAAACTGCTTGAAAAGAGCAAGCACGATCGCTTCGGCTACGGTAACGCTAGGAAGAATAGGATGCACGATATGTTTGTTGACGGTTACCCTCGGCGCCTGTTCAGGGCTAAAGATGATTTGTAAGAGATCATGTAAGTCTGTGCGACTCGATCTGCGAATAACGCAAGCGGCATATATTATTCATAAATATCTCGAAAGGACTTCTGTTTATTTCAGCTGAAATTTTAGAGAGATAATTGTCCGTAATCTTACATGAATACACTGGCTAAACTCGATATTTTTCCTCTAGTCGTTCATGTGTGAGTCAATCGAAATGTGAAGTCCTGCTATCCGTGCCAAAAACACATTTTTTTTTTTTAATCACCTTTGATGAATTAGTTTTATCAATGTGGTGTTTCATATATGCTTGAGATGTGTTCAAATAGGATTGATCATAACTAATATTGAACTCGTGAACATGACGAGTTATTTGTTCCGTTCTAATTTTCGTGCAACGCTGTTACAAAATGCGTTTACCTGAATGATTGAACTAAGTTCAGGATACGTACAGTTTAAGCTTTTAACTGAAGCACTATAATCGTTTCTGGTGATAACTGTACTATCTGCGCAGAACTTGCATGCCGCACGGCATAAGTTACGAGTTAATCTATTGATAAAACGGATCAATAATTAGCCTAACTATGCGCAACTTCTCTTCAGTTTGCTTAATCGGTCAATTTCCACTGTAGACTAGAAAACCAAGCACATTAATGGGACCCATTACTCTAATCCATTACCCATTACTAATAAGGGACCTCTTAAACCCTCTGTGGAATGCTCTGCGCAGAATTACTCGTCCTGGGAGTTGTGAGCAGGGACTTGAATCTTCGTTTATTGTTACTCAGTAAACTTGGCCTATTCTATCAAATAGCGCCGGTAGTAGCGCCTCTGTGCTGAGCCTATACTTGAAGCGAGGTGTGATTGCGGGTTCCACCGAAGGCCGCTTGATTCGCACAATTGACGAGCATAAGAAGCCTGGGAACGCAAAGGAGTTCTGCTAAGACTGCCCTGCCAAGATCTGCGACGTTGATATGAATTTCGATGTTGAATGTTGTGTAAACGGAAATTTCGACTCCCGTTAGAAGTAACTGGTAGGGCCATTACCGCAGGTATCCGATAGCTTGGGCTGATAGTCTCTTCATCCTGGCTGTTAGAACTTGCGCTAGTCCAGGACAGCCCCGTTCCAGAAAGCGGATAAACGTGCCATATGTATTGCTGCTGTGGCGTCAGTATCTGGTTGCCTGGAATAACAGTGAAAGTAGTTATACCAAGCGGACGGTTCGTATCGATTCGTTGTGAAGCCATGGTTTGCATTTCATCCGATGCAGGACGCTGAAACATTAAGGAATTGCTAAAGGTATCGAATTTAGACTTATCTGAGACACTCGATTCTCTCGGCCATAACGCCTCTGGTGTTGTTTGCGCTGCTTGACTAGCTAGTTGGCCTACCGAGCCGGTGTTTCCATCCGAAAAAGATTTGGAAGTTGAGTCATTAGACCTGCACCACATAACGAAGAAATATCGTCGGCTTCGTTTTTTTCGTGGGAATACCACAGTTACGTATACACGAGTATACCGTTGTTGGTTACGAATTGCCCTGCATCCGACAGCCTATCAATGTTTTCGATCAATGGCTTTCACGTATCCGAATAACATAGTCCTTGTATTCGCAAGTCCATTAGAAAGCCGACAACTGTGTGTAGGCTCCAGGTTCGCTTTTACATACACCCACGTTAAGTTTTGGTCACGCTAAATTGGTCCGTAGAATTCGAGTCTGATTGGATGGAACCTTTGCAAGTACGACTATGAAAACGTATCATAAACATACGTCATTTTGACACTGATTTTTTAAGCTATTTGTATGGGAACTATAACTATACATATCCTATATACATTTATCACGAGTCAATCGAGTCAAAGTCATCAAGTGAGAACTGCAAAATTCTTTGCTCTAACTTTCTTGTTCATAGCGCTACGGGGGGAAGCCCTAAAGGAGCCTCCAAAGACAGTTTTATGGACTCTCTGTGACTTCCTCGGCACAAGGATGGCCGGTGACATCTGAAAATGTTTATCGCTTTCCCTTTCTGATTTTTCTTTTGCCGATACTCAGCTATCATGTTCGAAGAGCTTCTGAACTTTGGAAAACCTGAAAAAACTTAGTCATAGTTTCTTATAAATTACTAATATTTATTCTGTGATTCGTGTTCCAAAGATGGCTACACGGGCGAAATGAAACAGCATTCTTTAAAAAGCTGCCGAAATTATCGTAATAGATGTGGTACTATTAAAAAATGGCTCGCTGAGTTTGCAAACGGTATTTTCGTAGGTAAACAATTCTAGCCTGTGGAACCAACGACTGCGGTGGCTTTGTGAAAGGAAGAACTCTTCTGTGCTATATAGAATTCGAGCATCAACACACGACCACTTAAGCAAATTATTAATTTGTGTAACAAATGATCGCATAGAAAACTTCTTTGGATGTTATTGCATCTTGGGACACGGATTTCATCGTGTAATGGCCAGAGAAACAGTAGTAGGAGAATGGATGCCGAAATTTCCAAATATGCATAGTGTAAAAAATAAGTGCTTATACCAGCCTTCCCTGATTCCGCCAAGGTGCAGTACTGATGCATATATTGACTGATTTTAAGGACGTGTAAGATACTATAAAGAAAAACCAGCCACTTTTAGGATCATCCTAGTCGTTTAAGATAATCCGTAAGTCAACAAAGACTTAAAAGCAAATAGGGTGTTAAGCTTAAGACCTATGCAGTAGTTCCCGTGTTAACATTCGAGGCATTTCGATTGATTTCTTTCCTAAATAATAATAATACCTAAATGCATATGGAGATGTGTAGGTTGCAAAGTAGTAATATCTTTAGATTTAACAATATTATTTAAAATTTTTTCATGCTTCCCTGCTTCATGCTGGCCATAACTAAGGCCATAGCTTTAGATGGGCCTGCTATTCATACATTGATAGGGGAAACACATCTAATGCCAAACGTTACAACTAATCTGTCCTTATACGTAGTATAATATCAAGAACGCGCTTATCGTAACTTGCGCTACTGTTTACCACAAAATTTCTATTCGAATCCAATGCTGATAGCTCTTACACAACATATATGTATGCTACGAATCGGCCATAAAGTTGTGAAACCTATAAAACCCCTTTCTAAACCATCATCGCATAATATATTTGTTCAGTTGTCCTTACCATCGCGAGGAAAGAGCCGATTCTACATTGTCACGCCATTGGATTTGCGATCTTCACAATTGCTGCTCTTGGAACACAAGTCTATTTCTCTCCTTTACCTGTTGTCACATGTAGATGAACAATCAATCCCTATTGAACTGTGCGAAATTAACTAACTGAAGCTGATTTCAGTAAAAATTCATTGTTATTAGCACCTGCCAGCTCTCGGAAGCTTTTCAGCGACCGTGTTCAGTTAAACCATCTCATTTGTACAGATCTCAGGGTAAAAAGCATCGTAATAACGATAGACCGAGTTACATTATGAGCCCGACGACGAACCGTACTAAGGCGGCACTTTTTCCATCAGGAAAGGATGAGCTCGAGAGAAAAAGTGATAGTGTTGAGATAGTGGGAGCTGCTATACCGCCTATTATTTCCCGGGGGCCTAAAAGGCCCCGGAAGAACGACCATCGGCCATCTATTTTATCTGCTTTCTTTGTGGGAACCCAGCCGGCACCTTTGTGCGCTGCCCTATAGCCGACAGCCAACATGGCGAAAGAGCCCACTACGATGTATGAGCTAGCAAGCCACTGAGGAAATGGCAAGTGCAACGCGACGGTCAGGAGGGATAACCGTATACGACCACTAACCCAAGGGTAGAAAAACAATTGGCTAGTAGCATCACCTCTGGACGTTACTTTTAGCAATCCGTTTCTGTGGACCTTTTCGACACGAGAGAAACATATAGAATATACCTTGAACAACATATGGCAATATTTTGTGGTCACCGCGTAGACATGACAACCAAAATATAATAAGCGAACATATACAAGATCGCGTACCGTCTCTAATGAATAGCTTTTTGAGCACCTAGCTCAGAAGAATGGCTTGAATACTACTACAAAGAAGCACCAAATTCACTGAACCACAAGGAAATTTAAACGCATTTTTTATACATAAGTGACCCAGTTAAACATGGATGTAATTTCTACTGTAACTTTGCTCTAATTTTGATTATAATTACTTCGCTATTTATACAGCTTTTAGCGGTCATAGAACGTATAGCTTATTTACCATTTTACATCAAAATCAAGATTATAAGACAAAGCATAATATGAGTAATGTATTGCGCTGGCATTCGGTCAAATATCGGTGCAACAGTTGGCACGAAAACGAAAAAAAAGTTTATTCTAAACTATAATAAATAAATTAAATAAAAATAATAGTTTAGAATATACTTTCACACACATACTGGGATACTGAAATCTAATAGACTGATGCCTAATTCTAAAAGCTGCTCCACTTTCGTCAAAGGCCACACGTAGCACGACACGTGTAACATAACGGCTTCATATATATGTTGCATAAATGCTTCGCCTTCGGATAACATACGTGTGCGCGTTTCGTAACAAACTCAGAAATCGCTTAAACGACTAATTTTTCTCGTACTCGCTGGCTGCCACCGCAAACGAAATACTTTTACTGACTAAATCCTCACCTGAAGGCCTCATTAGAATCGACCTTTCTACTCAACAAGTTCACATAGAGCACGATGAATAGCATTCTATTTCCACAACGTTTACTCGTTGAGAACAGGACTAGACTCGTTCGTCTCCTCGTAATATTCTTGTACACAAGTAGGTCTCTGTGGATAGTTCCTAGTTGTCCCTCTTGACGCGCCCTAAGTAAGGGCTAAGAAATCACGCAAATCCGGTCCGCAACAATATTACCGTATTCGGCAAAAAATTAACCAGAGTCAAATCTCTCAGATAAAATCAGCCACCATCGCGTTTACCGCTTATTTTGCAGGCATCACCCGGTCTATTCCTTATGCTTTCCTTCGATAACAGTTCAACCTGCTCATCTGATCGAACGTGCACGAATATGTAATTTCAATTTCGAATCTGCGCCCCATAATCATCATTCAACACGAAGGCAGTTATCGCACAGAACCGCCCCATCTGGTTGACTCATCCTACCGACGCAGTTCCCAGTCAACTTGCACCCCTCGGACGAAACTCTGCACGAAACGGGCCAGTTGCAAGCCGAAGCAATAATAAGCAATAAAACGAATACCCGTTGAAGTGTCGAAGTGCTTTTGGCGAATCGCAAAAGCCTTAAATGATGACGATGACAGGAGGCCGTGAAATCAAGTGAAGAGTGGCATATTCTTTGTTGGCGCGGCAAGAGGTAGAAAAGACAGAACAGAAATAACTTGAACAATGGCGTTCTTCTTCACACTTAGAGGGAAAACGTGCGTGGTTCACTCATCTTTTTCTTGTCTCAACGACTCAACACTCGAAAATCACTTGGCAACATTTCGCGCCTGTGCATGCATTCTCCTTTCGGTAGTGACAAACGACCGTCATTATTATCGTTATTCGTCTTATGATCATCAAAATGAATCAACATCATTTTTATTACAATTATTAGTTGTCCTCCATCGCGGTTGGTACTCTGCGCAGCCATACTGGCCGGCGTTCCTGCCGTCACTATTGTCGCAGTAGCAGACGTCGTCGCCTCCCGAAGGAATGGCGATCTCTTTGATTTCGAGTGTGACGTGTGCTGCAACTGAAGCCAGAGTCGTGGAGATGCAATGAGCGGTGCGATGCGTCGACGCATTCGGCGGAGATATTCCTTCCGTCCAATAAATCGATTTATGATGAGCACGAGGCATGAAGATCACGAAGAACAGAAGAGAGTACAGAAGAGAAGCTGCGGATGAGGCGACACTACCGGTCTCGCCAGCATCAGCAAACGTTTCCTCTGCAGCGCAGTCATTTTGGTCGAACCGACCGATGACTCAGTGACCACGTCTAAGGGTTCCGGCAAATTGCCAGCCAACCTCGTGCCAGCTATCCTGAATGAATGGGTGGCTGGGGTAAATGGGGAATCTGGGGGAGCTGAGGGGAAGAATAAGGGAAATCAAAACGAGTGTTTGCTAATTGAAAATATAACAACACAACGTATGGCGAGATCGAGGCCAAATATAGTACTGAAAACGGAGTAATGCCAGTCAAATTGAATTAATTGGATACGACATGGAATACAGATGAACCAACGCGAAATTGAATTGAGGATTAAGTTAAGCTCGGATTAAGAAGAGAGGTATTTCATCCCGTGTTAGTTCTAAAATTACAAGTGTAAGAGGCAATTTACAGACTAAATATCCGTGAAAAATTTCTCAAATTAGACAGACAATGATATATTATATAGTACGGACATTTTCAGCCGTTAATGAGAATATTCCTTTAATATAGAAGAATCTATATTATCTATAAAGAATTATAGATAAGATTATACAATCGAGCAAAGGGTTATTAAACAATACTATATATCAGCAACAAGTTTTTTCTCTTAAGCTCTCGACGTACAAAAACTTATTCGCACATACAAACAAAGAGCTACTGCACCTAGCTGGTAGCTATAACTTGTGTTTAAAAAGGTTAGCACCGTTGCCGCACGCCCCGATAATGGCTTTAAGTTGTCACTAGCTGTTACGAGAGAGGCAATACAATGTTACGTTGACCGGCCTAACATAGTGTGATCTTTGTTGACTTCAAGACATCGGTGATTGGCTCGATTCGACGGACAGGGCTTCAACAGGACGTGGATGACAAAGTTGTTTCCAATACGGACAGTTTTCAATAATGTTTATATTATTGACATATGCGTAATTATTTAGAATGTCTAAAGTATCCCTGTTGACTGATGAGGCGAAGTAGTCTGAACTACCATGGAACAGATGCCTGTGCCAGCCCCCACGTTACTTTGCATGCAGCTATCTAAACCACCAATAAAAACAACTGAAGTTATTGGGTCGAATCTTATTTGCTTCTGCATCTCCCTGTTAAATCGTGCGAGATACTCAAAAAAACTTCGAATTAGGTTATAGTAAACCACATGAAAACAAGGGTATTCACACACAAGTTTCAAGTGTTTGTGCATGTACGGGCCTGAGCATGGGCATGAGTGCCAAACCAAACTTTAATGAATATAGATATAGATACCATCTGGTTGACACTGAGGTCCTTGCCAGGAGCTGTTACACGTAAAAACAAATCGAAGCATGATAGCACTTTTCGATTCGTTGCGAAACAAACGGTAAAATTACGCACGCATCGTAACATGTTAATAACAATTTGAATAAAATCGAATGGCCGCCATAACAAACCCGGCTGACAACGCCAAAATGTACACCCCCAAGTCAATATAGGCACTGCTCCAACTATATCAATTGGTCACGCACTCACTTTATGCACGCCTGCATGAGCGTGGACGCTGTCCACTAGCCGTATCGTCAATCTAAAGTAATCTGTACGTAAATCAAAATCTAACGCATATTAGCGTTCTAGCATTTTGAATATCAGTACCGGCGTATCATCGTAGACGTTTATGTTCTACGAGCTATCTTAATCTTCCCGATTTATTTGAACTATTTTACTTATCGTATTCTATTCAGGCTGCTGGCTTCGTTTTCATCCGATAGTCGCATTCCGCAATATCGCAAGTGCAGCTTAATATAATATACCTTTTTTGACACGATAAATCTAAAGGTAAAATTAGGTAACTGCTTTACTACTATAAGATGAAATTATTTCATCTGGTATAGCTATGACTTACTCATTTATCCATTCAGTTGGCAACCTGCCTGTTTTGCCGGTAACTAACGCCCGTGTATATCGACTATAGTCTTGCTTCAGACAGCTCAAACACGACAGATCCTAGAACAGTGGGCGGAGTACGGTGTCCTCTGCAGATCCGTCTGGTTCAAAGGTATTTTCATTACCCGCTGGTGGAAAGTACCACCTCTGCGCGACGTGTGGAATAAGTACGAATGGAAGTCGCTAATGGAGTGAAGTGAACTTGAGAACGCCTCCAGGTTTTAGGTCAACTCAGCACGCCCGGCGTGCAAGAAGACGCATTCCATTTGTATTTACCCCGAATATTACCTCCTCTTAGTCTAATCGAAGTTATGACTAAACTCGCGTGCTGTTTGATTCTTTCATCTGGATGTACGCAGAACGACATGCTTGCATACACCTGGCAGTAGCGGAAATAGGTCGGAAACGCAACGGAGTTGCTAACTGCGCCCCTGCTCCGCTACGAATAAGAACGGTACAAGGATTTGAAGCTCATGGCTTGAAATTGCGGATTGCTCGTGGTCATAAACAAGAACAGCGTTTAGCATAGAACGACGAAAATGACACTTCCATGGGTGAACATATTTTCCAACGCATTATCGCAGCATCCGATAGTGTGCTTGCCTATTAAACTTCAAATCGTAAAGAGACTTCGTTTTATGCTAAGAGCCAACAGTCTAGCCTAACGAGTCAAGCACCAGACGTGAAACGGTAACGACATTTTTTGCTTTGTAGGCTTCGAAAACGAAGGCAGAGACACTTCGTTTAATGGTACAAGCTAGCAACCTAAGACACGCGATGCGAAACGCTTAGTCTAGATAAAGCCTTCGAAGCTATGTCTAGAACAACTGTTCCTTTTAAAGGGCCAGTGACTTGAATAGACCTTTGTTGTTGGTTATCCAACTTTGCTGAAAAATATGACAACAATACTAACTAGGATGGCTTATTAGACAGTAATTTAGATAACTCTAAGGGCTTACTATCGTTAAACGCTTACATTATAGTCCCCTTTATGGGTCGTTCTACAACTATTGTCTATATCAGCATCCACATGAAATTATTATAATACCTCGGTGGGAAGAACAGGGCGTTAAGAAGAACTAACAAGTAAAAGTAGTCATAAAATGCTCTTGATTGACCTAACAATTAACGCAGGCTATTTTAAACTATAAAAAATCTATATTGCTAAGCCCATCAGATCTGCTTAGACGTGATGCCACTTGGTTGTGTCTGAAAAAAATAAATCGTTAACTTATAAATTATACTATACGCCATTATACTATACGCCATAGTACCTTAAGTGTAACCACCAGCTCTCTCTGCAACCCCAAACCCATTGACATTTCCGGAGTTTACGTGAAACTGCTATTATGCGTTGGCTAGCATCGTCCGGGGAAGCGTATCCCTGCTTTCCTTTGAGCAGTAGAGTGATGAATTGATGCAACTTATCGACGACGGGACAGTCATCTAGCACTGTTCACTGAAGGAATTGTATTGCCCCGCCAAACATCGGCAGTACCCATATAGTCTGCGTACAGGGGAAACCAACGCAGGCCGGAAAAGCCGAGACAAATCAAAAAGAAGACATATTTCGACAGCAACGGCTTCCGACTCTCTAACATCTGCCTTCAGCTCTGCTCCCTCAAAGTAACAGCCCAGTCGATGGCATCACTCGCTAGAGCGGCTGGACGAAATGGGAAATCTTGGCAAGAGTCTGATTTTAGCATCGGTCGCCGCTTTGTTGCTGCTGTTGTTGTTATGGCGGCTGTGGCGGTGAAAACCACTCATGCTTTGATGAAAAACATTTCATTGCCCCTATTTTTTCTTTCGCTTTCAGTCCCTACGGTTGCCCCTGACCAATAGCAAGAGTCGGAAGTTTACGTCCTGCTGCAGGTCTGCTCGGCCTTTGGCAAGTGAGTGATATAGATACATTTGGCGGTGCCTGCTTATTGGTCGCTGCCCTTGACGGGCAGTTGCTAATTCAAGACTTGCGAAGAAAGGCGGCAAGGCAGGAATAACCGCTGACCAATGAAGTCTGTAGCCAGTGTCATTTTTTATGTCCATCCTGACCATTAGCACGCTACAGTTTGAATTGACGGTAGCTGATTGAACCTCTAAGACTGTGCTTTGTCCTATTCCATAGGCGAACTTCCGGAGAAATAGACTTCAAGCTTTCCTGTATGTGGAACTAGCAAAAAACAAGAAAACTTCTAAATCATCTAATATATTATGAATAACAACTAATTTCTTAAAGTACGTATAGAACCTACACTTTCCAATGAAGCAAAAAATTAACGTTACAGGTCGCCGGAGAGATTTCAAGAGGTTGTGCCATCTACGCTTGAAGCGTAATTTTTTACGTTCTTCTTGTGCTTCAGGCATTGCCCAATAACATCAATGGGAGATTGTTGCACAAAGCAGATTGATCTTGTGAACTAATGAACTATAGTGGTTTAAGGGTTCTTCAAAATAAAAAGCGTTTAGCAGATGTGGTCATAGAAACAACCAAACTTAAGTAAAACGAACTAATGTAAACAATCAACATGCAACAGTGAGCAATTACTTCACAGGCTCTTTATTTTATATGATTTTGCATGTTGCTGACCGATGGGTTTGTAACAGTTATTATAGCCGGAAACTCACGACCAAAATAATAAATAGTGATAGTATCACAAATAGTGTCACAATATCTGCAAGTTCTGTTGAAAAAAAATTAATTAATTAAAATACGTTTGAAATTAAACTCATCATCGGGGCCCCTATCTAGCCTATAAGCTCATTTTTTTTTTCAGTTATGTTCGTTGAATGCCTCTCCAGTTTCTAGGATATCCTTTAACAAGAAAAGTGATCCGCTTCCATACAAAGAAATTATCTATAAATATGTGATTCTGAAATGGTGAGCTATACAAGTGCAGAGTGTTTAGAAGTTTTATGAAGCTATATAAGATTATCTACCAAGTTCCGACAGTTACGTGCCATGTGGGGTGATATTTTGACCTGCAAATAATTATTGAAAAACAAAAAAAGGAAAACTTAATCTCAAAGCACAGGATAGGGTAAATCCGGCCAATTATTCAAGGTATCAGATGAAACCTGAAGTTCTCTGAGGAAAATCTTTGATATTTTTCCTTTCATTTTTTTTAAATTTCAGGTTCAACGAATATATATTTACATAATAAATGACAAAAGTTGACTTACCTTGAATGGAATTTTACCTCGGTAACAGTTGAACTTTGTTTGATGTCCCGCAAGATTGCATAACGCTCTGATGAACGTCCTGCATGTTACGCGTCTTTTTCATGAGCGTATATACATTAGACCATTTGCATAGTTTATATGGAAGTAACGTGCATTATACACCTAAGTACCGCTTGCGATCTTTGTTTGAGCTTAAATAGCCAGGGAAACAGTTTATGGAAATTTATAGAAGCTAGGGAAAGCTTACGAAAGAGGGCATCGTGCTAACGTCAGACCATCGCCATATCGTATCACTGAACAACTTATGTTTTCTCATGTGACAGAAAAAACTTGGACCAGGCCAAGCAAGTGATTTCGTGCCTAATATAGTCGTTGGGACTAACAATAATGTTCAACAAATATATTTTTATTTCATAATTTATGGCGGCATTTAATTGAGACTATGACAGAATCGAAGTAAAAGTACTTTAGTTAAATACGTCGTATTATTACTTTGCATGTAGAGATGAAAATATAAATGAGTAGTTTCCATTTGCGTTTTACTAAAGGGAGCTGGTACGAGCACGGGGAAATAGAACCGGCAAATGTCATGAGGTCTTCGTGCAGAAAAGTAAATGAGTCATTAAATGTACATTGCTTTGAAGGAAATCGTCAACGGCCCTATTACCGTTGAAACGGGTACCTATTTCTAGGCAAACGACCTAACCTAAAGCGAACTCTTAAACCTAACGAAAAAAAAAAAGACAATAGGGAAATGATTGAAACGTTATTATATTTATACGGTTGAGCCACGACTTCTTCGTTAATTAGTTAGAGTCTGGGTAATAATTATGGAAGTTTTCATTTGAGCTGTAATTCGAACGATTCTTGAGAATTACAGAGGCAGCATAAGATTAAACATACGCTACTTCAAATTGTGTTCTTGGCCTTAGAAGAAAAAAAGTCGTTTCAACCATTTCACAGCGCTGTGTTCTAACTATACCTTTTGAACCAGTTAACGTTTTACTACAACAAATTCCTTAGACCTGCCTTCGAAAAAATTGCTCTAGTAATATTCTAGAATGCACAGTATATATACATAAATCAGTTGTTTATGTAAAACTGACACGTTTAATCAGCATAACTGATCGCAGGTGGATTTGTCATACAGCCGAAACAAACAAGCCATGTTTGAAGAACGATAGTTGTCGTGTAAGAGCAAGAGATAATTTTCAGAGGCTTTGCCTTTTGTTTTTGTATAATAGGGTGGCAACTGTCAAGGCTAAACTCCTCTTTGCTAAGATATGACTTCGTAACGACCCCCGGCCGATTATAATCCTGTGGCACTGGGCGAAAAAAAGCATCTTCTGTGTATATTTTTCCTCGGCGGGAAGATACCTGTGCTCTAAAGCTCTGGCAACAATATTTGGCGCCGTAAATTATTACGTTAGATACGTCATAGATTGTGATCCATTTATCGTATGTATATACTGAGGTCTGTTGAGCTGCACGAAGTCGAGTTCTGAACGGCCCACAGACTGTTACGGCTAAGCATTGTAACTTGCCAAAGCAGTAGCATAGCGATGTGGATATCAACTTGATCGTACTTAGACCTGTATGAGTGACGTGATTATCCATGATTAGAAACATGGCTTTTCTAACGAATAGTGAATGGCCACAGTGAAATACTTAGGAGGGTCTTTAAATAGCTGTTTTTTAATCCATTTGAAGAATTTTGCAGATCATCCCATAGTTGCATCGATTACCATATATTTCCCCAAGTACACCTTAGGAAACACAAAACGCGCCGAACAAATTCTATTTCCACATGCGGACACCAAGCTGAGTACCATAACAAAATTTCGGCGTTGCTGTGATGTCATTTTAGCAACGGTTTTTTTTCCCGTTAGGCACAATCGCCTTCAGATGGTACATTAGCGTAAACGGAACCGTCTATTTGAAAACGTAAACTGTACGACTTAACTGAAGTTCTGGGAAACCTTGACCGCTTCCTCAATAAAACCTGTTGCACATGCAAAGGACATCTTTTCGGGTTTTTACAGGAAAAGCTGATCGTGTTGCACTGGAAATGCCATCATCAAATCGTTCTCTGCACGTCGGTGGCGATGCTGACTATCCGCTACATTTGTGTTTAATTGCTGGGCAAACTCGTAGGTAATTGACCTCACTTTGAACAACATACAACCTTTTGGCATGCGTTAAAAGCATGACACGAATGGACGTTAATTAAAGTTCGTTTTAACTGCCGGACACCGCATCTCTTCCGTAAAATTAAGTTGCCATAATTGCAACTGCCGTTTCGAACCGCACTTTATCTTTATCGAACTTTTTTTTTAATATTCGCCCACCATTATGAGATTCTGAGTCCGATAACGAGGCGAGAGATCTAACCTCAGTCGCGGCTGTACAAGTAATGACGATAAGGACTGTTAGGGTGGCTTGTTTCAAGTGATCGTCTGATACGTATCACTACCTAAAGCTGACTAACACAACACAGTGTCCAAATCACTTAGAAACTTGAATTTATAAGCCACATTTTGTAGTCTCGACGATGCGCTATGCAGATGCTTTTCAACGATTCACATGAACTTAGAGCATGAACGACCCCTGTAAAAACTTCAGTAGCATAATATTGGAAACCTTAGCTGATTTCAAGTCTTAAGTAAGCCTTTTCTGCTTCTAGTTTAGCTCTGATCAACAGGATCAAAAAACGTTTGAGTTATACCACTTTCTCTTCGACAATGCTCTATAAGAACATTTCTTTTGAAAACGACTTTAGAAATGTAGTATATAAACACGAAAGCATTTGAAAATAGAGCCATAAAAGCACGAAAATGTCACGCTGATTGTTTGACATTAAAAATGTAGTTTTGGGATAGGCAAAACTGTGATAGGAATTTAGGCTGATTATTTTTTTACACGAAAGGGTCTTACGTGGGTCGATGGATGTCACTTATTAAACATGATACAACAAGGTCTTATCGGTCCTAGGTAAATGGTGTATATAGGGTACTAACGAACGTAATAGTAGCGATAAACTGACCATGAGATATGTGTGTATACTACGCTCTCTGTAGCACATATATAGTATACCGTCTCTTTTATTTGTTACGCACTACAGCCAGCTACAACAGCTCTTTACGAGGGCTGTGTGCCTGAAATTTCTATTACCGTAGAAATTTCAATTCGATTTTAACTCTAAAAGATGTGGAGCTAAAGCTATTGATTGACTGTGTTTCTCCGATCTAAGCTAACCAATCTAGCAACACTGCCCGTTACGTTTTCAGTTAGCAAGTCGTAATTATAAAAATCTCCGACTTTCACTGCAAAAATTAGCATCGCCTTACGCCCTAGTAGATTCGGTATCGCCGCCAAAGTTACTTTTTCTGCTACTCTCCTGTCCTGTCCTGGCTCATTTCTGCTGGGTCACACAGACCAATCCATGCCGGTGGGTAGCGATAGTGTACTCGAGACAATTTCTCTTGTTGCGCAAACAATCTCGAGAATAAATTACGTTTTCCTATCGGGCCTGGATTGAGTTTATGAGAGACTTGTTTTCTGCCGTATTGATTTCTAGCTGTAAGCAATATTTTCATTTCCAAACTCTTTAAGCGCTGGTAGCGCTCACCCAGGCCATAATCATAAATAGCAAAATGCTTGATGTAAATATCCCCCATAGTTTCATCTGTAGTTTCAAATATTTCGGCCCTAGACTGCTTAGGGCAAGCTTTCATTATTAATATATATATATATAATGAAAACTTAACACATTGTACATTGTGCAGCGTGTGATCGTATGATAAGTACAGCCTCTATTTAGAACGGGACCCAGACGTATAGAATTGCTTACTGTGTTCCGTGGTATCCGTTTGAAGTGAGTTGATTAAAAATAACTAGTAGTAACAAATCAATCTGATTTGCCTATTCAGCTTTAAAACGCAGTTGCTTTGGAGTTTCCCGTTATGACTCGTAGCCCAAAAGTACCCACGTAGGGCTAGGATTTTCGCGTTTCACTTGATACCATCCAAACAGCAGTGGAACTAATGAAATTTTGAGACAAAGAAATCAGCTGTTTAGAAAATGCCGTTTTAGAGAAAAGGATTCTCACTCACAAAAATTCAGACCAGTCAGAATGAATTAGACTCTAGACAAGGGTCTTTATTCATCCGAATGAAAAAGCCAAAGCTTGCTTAGTTGGACCAGCTTTATGATCAAGCAACGGGCTTTTTTGATATCTAACTCTCGTGTTGAAAAAAGCAGGCAGAACAAGATCCATTTATTCTGAATCGACAGGCCTCATTATTTAAAACCCATTTAGTAAATCTAAGTCCAGAAGAGGTTTTGTAAATATATAACTCCGTCAATATATAACTTGCGACCACTATTTCAAATGCTTATTAAGAGATCAAAAAACAATCTAGCTACAAGTTAGATAATTTTCAAATTTTGCCAAAAAATCGGTTGTTCAAAAAATAGTACTAGTAAAAAATAGTAGTAGTCTTATTGGTCATCAAATGAAAAATAAGGTCTTGTTTTACGAAAATTCCTCTAGGCTTCCGGCCAAAATAGAAAATCTATAAGCATTTTTTTAAACTAAAAAAACTCCAGCGAGAGGATCTAAGGTTTTCACTTTTTTTTGGTAATTTTTGAATATAAATTTCAATTTTTACCGGTGAAATAGATATCAACGTTTCATGGTCCCTACTGGAAGAAATTCGTTGTTTTCACTCTTTCAGGGTTTGGGCTCGAGTTTTGAAGTTTTAGGCAGTTACAATTAAATGACTTTGATTAAATAACATAACGGACCTTGCAATTAAATAACCTTTGAACTAGATGGTCTGTAATGATCATTGTATATTTGGTGACGAAGATTGAACCATACATTATATCGTGACTGTGGACTCGAGACGGTTTTTTGTTAACTAGTGCCCCGCAACGCGGAATACATGCTAAGATTTAGCACTTTCAGTATTTGGGTTGTAATTGTGTGATACGTGACATATGAAATGCTAGTTTTGACCTACCGAACCCTCAGATTCCAAGCCCTATTTTCTCCGAAGGTTTCCTACATTGCGGAAATGCGTTCTTGTCCATCGGGTTCCAGCATGTAGTCAACTCCTCGCTAGTCTCCAATATTCTAGTTTTCGTTCTCGAAACGCTTGCACCCTTCACTTCGTTGTGCCTCTGCTTAAGGTTTTTTTTTTTGTCTAATATCTTCACCAGTCTTCGATGAACTCCCGCAGAGCTTTAATTTTCAAGACTAAGAAACCGTTTTCTGCAGACGCATTTTTACTGGAGTAAACTCAACTTTTACTCATAAGAGAAGTAGAGTTTCGCCAGCCAGCGCCGCGTGATTCAAAATTTATTCGACTTCAAAGCCCGTTGGGTTCGCTTATAAGGGCCTATATATATATATATATATATATATATATATATATATAAGGGTTAGATACCACTGATTCTGAAAGTCTACGTTATGTCGTTAAAAAACTCCTTAGCATAGCTCCATGTTGCCATTTATTTCTTTACTCGATGATGGCTTAACAATTAGTGATATCTCGTGGACTGTTCGATGAAGGTAATATTGATCTCATGGAAAATACTTCATGTATGAATAACTAGTACTATACGTGCAATAATTAAGATGAGTCGGGCTGATACTGTAGAAATCATTATGAGGAGAATTTGATGTTGCTACATCAGTAGCAGTGTAGATCCGTCAGATAACGGAAATACGAAGGGATGGATGTCGAAACACAACAGATGCAATCAGAGGGATGCTTAATTTTTAGTTTCTCTCGACTCGTGATAGATAGAATGTCGTCTCCTTATTTTGCCACGATGACTAGAGAAAAATCAGAACTAGCGGTTGTTGTCTGGGAGACCAAAACGCGACACCTTGACGAACTGGATAGTTAGTGGGACCTGTTAATGTTAACGATATGCCTTCTAAACTCTGATACGTCTCTGGAGAATGGTAACATTTCTGCCTGAATTACCCTAATAAAAACATTGTACATGAACGGATACAGTTCATACCGTTACATCGGGAAGCGTGTTGGATGTTCATTCATTGACGTGGAGTACGTTATATATAGCATCTCAACATTATTATTAAATGATGCAGTAAAGCAACTGCAGAATTTCTATACGATACAAACTGTAGTCACTAGTGTTCAAATTTTCCTTTGGGGCTTTCTGAAATTTATTTTATCACCAAACCTCTAAGTGAATCTATAAAATCATGTCCGCATTATATTACGAAATTTCAGACAAATCCTGGATTTTCCAACTATGAAATACATCCGTCTCCTATCATGCGGACAATTTTCTGCTTCAACACAAGCTTGTATCAATTATTATTTTATTTTTAAACATTATACGTTATGAGGAAGGTAGCCAACTTACGATTCAGCCTTCGTCCATGCTCGTCGGATTAGAAAATCTCATTTAGCTTCAAAAAGTAAATCTCAATTACCTCAAGGTTAAATCTATTTTATGTCGTTGGGTGACTGATCGTAACAATCGCTTTTGAACCATGGAAAATCTGACATTCAATATTTTTGAGCACTCAAAAGTTACATCGCTGAAAAACAATACTGATTCCAATATGATTCAGTTTTGAAAGGACGGTTAGTTTCAGCATTCTGTGGCGCACAGCTTCCGTGCCGTAACGCTCAAGAACATAACTAACTACAAAGAATCATTGGAATGGGGCCAGCTTCTAGCCATTGTGTGCTTTGAGTACAGATATTTCTAGGTAAATTATCCCTATCACTATCATGTAACTTAAGCAGCCTATACATACTGGAAAAATATCTAAAGTTATTAAATGAAAAGAAAAGACGTAACAAACGTGAAATGATGCATTGTGAATCTATGGCATCTCTCAAGCAAATACTTGTACTAAGTATTTGATGTATAAATTAGAAAACATCAATGAGAACCCTGTTCCATGGAAAAAAAAAACTATACGATTATTAATTATCATACGGTAGCATTAAAAATAAGACGATATCTCTAAGTGTAGCTTTTTCCATCTATCAATTATATTCATTAATATTATGGACCCATACCCTAACCAGTGACCGAAGACATAGTGATTAAATGGCAATGACTAAATGTTAATCACTGTCTTCATGACGATTTCAAATTCAGAAAGGGAAAGAAATCATTCGTAACCTTTACCATATCGATGTTTTTTTTCTTTTTTTTTTTTTTTTTTTTTAATTATTATTATATTACGCCGAGTTCTGAAAGCTCTTTCCACTGTAACTTCCTTGTTTTCCGTATTAGCAAATCCACCTTTTCTTGAGTTTCTAATTTTTCCAATAATACATGATTTGCGCATACGCGTTCATCTTTACCGATTATCTATTATACAGTATCTTTTTATCGTTCAACCCAAAGAATCACTGCTACGTCCCTTGATCAAAGCCGCCAATTCGAGACATTTGACTTAAGATGCTGGCCAATGGAATTCTGAAACTCCATTTGTATACACTGTTGACCACCCATCCTTCGGGGGTAAGTCTTGTAGCCCTATTACATCTACTGGTACCCCATAAATGTTGAGTTCTATGGGTGCAGAAAGTCTGCTTTCCTTCCAAAAGTGTTACCGGGTTTTTGCAATGGAAAAGCTTCTGACGCAGTCGCAGCGACTACCTTTTTACATTTAAACATTATTACGATTACATTTTAAACACGTGTATTCATTGCAGGAGGCAGAAATTAGGAGGCAGAAAAACCTCGGGAAAGAAAAGACCGCAAAAGGTGGAGTTAGGTCTCGCTGTCGATGCAAGTCGATCGACTTTCATCGTCGCCATCGTAACGCCATGGCTAGTGATGTCCATGAATTACTTCATTAGCAAGCCTGTTCATTATGAGCCTTGGCAACAAAGAAGATGGAATAATCAAAGAGGGTCGCGACGCAAACATTGAGTGTGGCAGAAATCAGAGTGGAGAATAGCTAAAGGGAAGAAAAAACCTAGTTTCGCTGGGGAGCGCTCCCGGCGATGGCGGTTGCGCCGTCATCCACACACATCCAGTAAAGCTGCTCATCTCGGTGAGCAGTTGAACTGGCTGGGCACGCATTGTCGTACCTTCGCTGCTGCAAACTCTGTGCAAACGTGACAAAGCCCACGGGGCTATTTATGCCCAGGTGAAAGGTGAGTCGGCTAACCGACTGGCGGCACCGTTGACGACTAGATCACGTGGTGAGTTAGCAAGGACCTTCCGAAGGGCCAAAACCAGTACTTTACCTCTGAATGCTACGGCTGTTGCTGCTGCTGCTAGCATCGCCATTGGC
This sequence comes from Varroa jacobsoni, assembly GCF_002532875.2. Classification (NCBI taxonomy): domain Eukaryota; kingdom Metazoa; phylum Arthropoda; class Arachnida; order Mesostigmata; family Varroidae; genus Varroa; species Varroa jacobsoni. The sequence goes on from NW_019214488.1 coordinate 55,895, forward strand.
GCTCAGTTATTTCAGACGTTACTGTAGCCCTTATCCATTCTACAGCAGTAGCTTGTTGTATAAAAAGGTACTCGTCACTATGTCAGCACTGCCACTACCAGTTCCGCTTTTGATAGTAACTTCAACAGCAAACTTTCCTTTTATTCGTAGTTCTAGACACGTACTGATCACATCAACATCAGCAACATTTATACGAGCAGCAGCAGACAAACCGACAGCAGCGATGCACAACAAGCAACAAAGGCCACGCGAAAGGTCCTATCGTAGTTACTGTGTAATAATATCTACCCGGCGACCTAACTGCACGATTGATTATAGGTTGTACTATGACTTTGTACTCCTGTTTCGGTACAGATTTTTTTGCTATTTATCGTCACTATTCGGGGCAGGCTGTAGATAGAAGTCAGGACGCATTCAGAAAGCACCCAATCACAAGTTCGTGCTTAACCAGAGTAGAAGTTATCACTGTTTCTATCTGTAGACATGACAATAACATGGACAGCGGTAGTTCAGTGGTGTAATAATTATCGCAACAAAATTGCATGCACTTGTATCTATATATAATCGATTAAACAATTCAAAGTAAGACTATCATATAGGAGGTTTTAGATCGAGTCGATCTAACCTAAATAGTCACCTGAGAGCAAGAGGCTGAAGGATACAATGTCCCACATTCGCAAACGGGCAACTGGACCGAGCCCTTATCGGATTGATAGTGGATAATGGATGCATGTTTCAGGAAATAGTTGACATCGTACAACGCTCCGATATAGTTCCATAATATGTCCGTTAAGGTCGAGCCCATAAAGAATGACCATGTACGAATAAATAGAACCTATTTTTTATGCTACACTCAAACTAGTTAAGTCCTACACAATGCTTAGATGGTTCAGAATCATTGCGCTGTAACAGAAGTTAACACACTTATACGCAGAAGAGTTTGGCAAGGATAGTGTTTCAAATCTGGGTGAACCGGTTTTTTCACGTATCATGCCCATTTATGCGCCTATATGTCTGCACGTTTCCGCCACTCCTTTCGATAACGCTCGCGGGCGTTCTTTCTAAATGGCGAAATTTCCACTGCTCGTTTGTATGTACAAATGGATCGATACGAACGATGTTCGCCTGTAACGAACCCGCAGGTGTTTCCCTACCAAAAAGGCCGCTTCAACGCAATACATACGCAGGTCTATATAAGGCACGATAGCATGCACCCGTCCATTGAAGCATCAAAAACATAAAGACGGCTCTTTTCCACGTCTCTTTTTTGGCTACGCGCGACTACATCGTAACACAAAGTAGATCTTCTACACCACCCTGCCGGCCAACGTCAATGGCATTTCGGCAACAGCCGCAATCGAACGCGACCCGAAGAGGAAAAGGCAAATGGCCGATGTGTGTCAACGTACGTCTGTGTAACTGTACGCCTGTCTATCTGTATATATTTTTCCATGATTCTGCAATGTTTTCCGCTACATTTTGCGCTGGCCATACCAATCCTGGCCTTTTCCTTGGACGTTTTCTTCCTTCTTCTTCCTTTCCTCTCTCCGCATCCCGTTTCCCCTGTGCAATAAAAAAATCCGCCCGCCGCGCCTCTGTACAGTCTCAGCCAGCCGCCTGACTGCCTATCCGCATATCGATGGGCAAGCCAGCAGACAAACACATAGACTTATGGACAACGTGCAGAAGATGCTGGTGTTGCTGCCGTCTCTACATCCCGATCCGTTTCACTCCTTACCGTCAGCCCTCCCAACCTCCCTGTAACAGCCTTTACAAACAGCCGCGGCAATACATCGTTTTTCTTCGTCCGTATGTATCCATCCCCACGTGACTTGTACATCTGCCCGTGTGAGTGCGCTGCTGTGTGCGTCAGTTTGGTTTTGCCTGGAGGTTTCGACTAGATCCGTTCAGTCGAGCTGTCTTCCGCGACCATCGGGAAGACAGTAAGGAATATGGGATAAAGGGGTAGTTGGACGAACGCAGAGGATTGAGCTTAAAGAGGGCTCCCAGCGACAAGCGCATCTACGGTCCTACCGTGATGCGGCCAAGCAAGCGACCGCTATACGCCCCATACATCGAGACATTACTACTAGTGCTGCTATTGGTGCAATTCGTTGCTGCGCCAATATTTCCTAACGTCGCTGGTGGTCGGAAGGGGGCAATGTTCATGGCGATGGTGAATGTTGGTATACGCTGGTTGCCGTCCGCCTCCACCGTTGAATGAGCGGGATAACACAAAGTGAGACATTAATGCCGAACATGATTCCAGCTTGAAACGGGGAAAGATTGATGGAGAGACGGGGGGGGGGGCATTGGTGTGAATAAGGGGTAACAGCGTCCATCAGCGTTGGAAAGACCATGAGAAGACGAAATGTCTCTGAATATCGATGCGCGACGCACTACCTAACCCATGTATATATACTCTTTGCAGCGTCTACGATGGTTGTTTGGAGGGTGGTTGTGCATATGTGTATATTCATATGCATTCGTATTAAGGTGACGCAGCGAAATAGGTCAGAAATAGCTGATGAATATCGTATAACTCGTTTCATAGACGGACACATAACAAGTGTATAAAAAAATCATAAGCAACGTATGGGTAATAAATAAGCAGGCTAAGATAAAACTGTAAAATTGTTATTGTTTGAGCTGTCCAGGTGAGTGTTGTATCGGAAAAACGGGGCTCCATCTTAACCTTACTTACAAAAAAAAAGGTCCAGGAATATGAAGGAAACAAACTTGAAAAAAAAACACGTCAATATGTACGCCATTTGGCGTGCGCTATATCACATGCTCGCAACAAAACATCAGAGTGTAACTCATGGTGATTTTAATGTAATTATTGATGAGATGACACATTTTAGTGGCATACACACTGCCTAACTACTAGCCCCCTAACTGCTAGAAGACATGCAAAATAAACCTAACAATTTCAATTTACTCATGAAAAAACTGTGCCGAAAAAATTAGTGAGTACACCTTCTTTTAGTTCTATTTCACGTGTACACTTGTTTATCTTTTACCGATAAGCCAACAAGTACATAAATCCTGACAGACCTGTGATAGACATATGTTTTGTATCGATTGACACTTACGTAAATCATCATGGGCTCATTTCTAGTTGAAACTATAAAAACGCCGACGGCTTGTCTAGTTTTCGTAATTTGTTTCTGTTGACTCCAGCTATTCTGAACCATTTCCTGCTATCGCCAGTCTAAATTGGACGGTATATACCATCTACTTTCTGTCACGAACTTCCACATTGTTTTCTCGACAGATAATAACACGACGTATCCATTACACGCTCTATAGGGATTGGCACAAAAGCGTCGAAGCGGCCGGTAGAGCATCAGCCGAGGTGCTATCGTTTGTTCGAACGCACGACGACGACGTCTTCATTTTCAAAAGAGCTGCAGGTGGCTTCTGGCCAACGGGTACCAGGCCAGTGCTATGGCCTGAACGATAAAGAAAAGTAGCGACGCGATATAGTAAGTAGAATGACTGCGGGCTCAATGAAACTGCCTTGCTGAAGCAGCTTGTTTCCGCTCGAGCAATGGCCCATTTCCGCTTTGATCCGGATCTCTAAGGAAAACTCTGATGTCGGAAAATGCCCATGTATATATAGGGAGAGAAAGAGCGCTGAGTCGGCTAACAATTCGAGCCTGCCGGTTATTGATGTACAATATTATTGTAAATGCAGGCTGGCAAACGTACAAGCACCTTTGCATTTTCACCATTCGAACAACTGTATAAGCCTCTATCAACTTTTTATGCCGAAGGCAAGTTATTTGCCTACCGGTACCGATTTTAAATGAAACTCTGGCAATCGTCTGGAGGAAGAGTATCTGCATAGAACATTCACTTCCCGGAAGTTTTCGTAGGCGTCCAACGATTTACGTCCACAAATATTAGCAGCTACTTGAGTGACGGTCGCAATGGTGTATTATGGTTTACCCTGTAGATTGAGCAAAGCTGCATCGATAAATGCTCATAGAACCGACATTTAAGCTTCTGAGTCTTCGGCGGAGCGCATGTTCGTAGCCGATAGCGTGTTTCTCGGGTAGACGTCATAAACAATATAAGTCACAATAATATTGATACGAGATATATAGAAAAATGAACAATGCATGCAATTAAATATCGACTTTAAGTAGAGCTGTTTATCTTCGTTTTGGTACATAGGCCACCTCCTTAATCTATGCCTAATCAATATGGCAGCCGAGCATTAGTTAGGAGATTCGGCGGTATGCCCGAAAGCACAAAGTTCCGAACACAGTGGCTGTGTTCGACAGCTTTGACGATAAGAAGATATTGTTTTGTAACATAACGCCGCATTCAATATTAGGGAACGAAAGGTTTGTAGAAAACTTTTTGCCTCTAGAACCCCATTGGTATTTTGTTCCGCGTAATCTCCTTTTTATGATTATCATCGACGAAGTAAGCCAAAAGCCAGAATCAAAATAAAGGGGCGGGTTCACAAACACAGCGTTCGTTTCAGTCTAACTTCGCGTATCTCCGATGACCGTAATCAACTATGTACTTCCAATATATAATTTCAGTTTATTACATCGTATTCGGACATTGGACTCATCAATCGGATAAAGTAGAGTAACAGCACTTAACTCGATTAGTAGTTGAATGATTTTTGTCAACACCTCTATACGGATAGACCACCGCTACTATACGAGGGGATGGTCAGTTCCACTCGACTGCTGGCGGCCAACGCTACTAAACGCAGCAGAGAACAGAAGAAAATGTGGCCTGCTTAACTTTACTGTATTAACATAGTGTAATCATAATGATGGACATAAAGGCTGATCACTTATTAGAGGGCGTACCCTTCTAAGGGCGTACGCTGGATTCTAAAATAACAGTACTCATATATTCGTTTCAACAACGTGGCCCCATTAGATTAAGCAAAGTCGAGCATATCACTCAAGAAAATACAAAGGAAAAATGATCTCCCTCAGTAACTCCAAGTCTATAAATACTAATGATTTTTTTCTATTCGGTGATGTTTATATATGAACGGCAGATGACCTTAGAAGTGTGAGATATTGCGTTTGATGATTAGTGAACTTTTAAACTGTCCAAGTTACAGCTGTAATTAAAACCTGCATATCGCCATTTTCCTGGAATACGCTGTCAAATAAGTGCTACTTGAGGAGCAGTAAGTCCTTTATAGAGTGTCGGTACTATGGGAACTTCTCGAGTTGCGAAGCCAACATTGTCAGGCTGTAACTCCGAGCTCTATATCATTTGCTCGGTAGAAGGTTTACATAATATCAAAGAAGAGACAACACCTAAAAACGCCCAGACCAACGAAAGTGTCTTATTTACATTGGCTTGATTGCATTGAGAGGCGACGTCTATGCCGAGACATTTCGATCATTGTAAAAGCAATAGTCATCACTCACAGGTACGTGAGCAACAAATGTTTGAGTACTGTTTTGATTGTTTAGTTGTAGAAGGTCGATAAGCTCTATGGTAAAATATAGCTTATCTATTGCATTCGTTTCTACTACTCAAGATCGTCATAAGACAGAAGTCATCGGTACTCTTCTTACTTGCTTGTTTACATATGATATATCCTACCCACGCAGATAACCCGCATCTTTTATAACTAAATTAACCCCTAAATATGTTTTCGTTGCCGTACCGCCTTTCCTCTGTAGCAAACATTTGTATGAAAATCTGGCGCATATACTCGTCGATTCTTCATATGCCTTTGGGTCTGATCGACCTTACTCTATGCGTCCCACGTTGTTCCTGACAATTCAACCTACTAGAGCAACAGCAGTAAGTGGACGTCGTTTGACATGGACCTCTTTCGTCCTATCCTGCTCTAACTCGGCTTGTTCACTGGCTGGGAGTGCGCCGGACACGATAAAAGGGCTGTTAGGAGACTTCCCTTCGACGAACTTTGCCAATGCGGCTAGCTTCCTTCACAAAGCCTAACCTTCTACAAGAAGTCTACATGATGATGTTGGCTGGGTGGCTGCTCCGCCTCAGGGTGGCGACGTTTGACGCTTGCTGTCTAAGTGCAATGTTATGTGTTTTCCTCATAACCGTTCGTCGTCCTCTTTTTCACAGGAGGAGCCCCCTGAACAGCCGGTCGCCCTTGGTCTTGCTCGCCTGCCTGAGCGCCCGCTCGCCCATACCATGTTTTGCCCCCCTCCGGCTTCTACCTTTAAGCCATGCAATAGCCGCGTGCTAGCGAAACGGAATGGAGATCAGAACAATTCCCGTCCCATGGCTGGCTGCTTGGTCACAGTGGTGGTACCAACAGCAGCACATCCAGCATTAGACAGATCCAGACACCCAACAGTCCGACGGAGATAGCGGCGGACTGGCACAGACATGCACACACTTCCTCCCTGCGGGCTCGTAACACTATTGCGCTTCTCTCGCCCCGCTGGGCTCTCTGTTGCTATCAGCGACATGAGCAGCCACGACCAGTTGCCTTCGCCTCGTTTTCGGCGTTGCCTACAACCCACACTCCGCAAACCCTCTGATCTCCCCAGATCCCTCTAAACGTACCCCAACCGAATCGCTTCTAGCGCAGCATTAACAGGACCACTGCGCAGTGCTGTTGGGGTTGCTTCCCCAAGGCGAGCCGTTTCTCCGTCCATCCCCACTGCCCCTTTCACCCTTCTCTCTTTGTTTCACAGCAGGTGCTGTCTCCCGAACGGAGCCCGCTTAGCTGCTCTGGAATTGAACCGACTCAAAGGTGAGAGCAAGGCAGGCTAAAGGAAAACGCAGTGAGAGTGAGTAAGTGAGCTTTCAAAGTGAGCTATAGCTACAGGGGTAACGTTCAACCGTGCCGTCGAGAATAGAAGCGAATGAACGAGGTTTTTAGGGGTAGCAAAGCAGGGGAAAGCTGAGTTCGGAAGGGGATGAGGGCATCATTGGGGCTGGGAGCAAATTCCGGGGAGCTGGGCGTTTTTAAATCCCAGTAGTCCCCAAGGATAGTGAAGTCGACGAAACAGCCGTACAGGGCGAGCTTGCACTCGGCCAGCCAACAAGCAGGCGAAACGGCGCAACGTAGTTCAGTTATGGGCGGTGAAGTCTCTTACTAGCTGGCCGTCATGTCGTGCAGGAGCTGCCGGTGCCCGGTTCTGTTTACTGCTGATAACAATGCTGGCTTGTTATGGGTGGAGCCGGTGGTGGGCTACTGGATAAACCTTACGGTGTGGGGAGGTCTCATACAGGGACGGAGGAGGTGGTGTGGGGTAAGTGGACGAGGAACTACCAGTAGTATAATAGTAACCAAACAGGATACCTTTTGGGTGAAGCTGAGGAAAGCCGCAGTTGTCGCTTTGCAGGATCTTAGACAGATATTATTAGATAAACTATTTTTCTATGTAAAGGGTAATACGTTAATCTATTAAGTCGTTATTGAATACTTAAAGCACGAGATAAACAACAACACTTTCAGGATTGATAAGGATAATTTTCAAGTGATTCACTACCTCGATAACATGTGCATCATTGTGTTGTTGTTATTAGGCTTACACAAATACAGAAACTTTAATTGGGACATGGTTTCTGTAAAAATATTTCAAAAGCGATAGCGACTGCATACCTAGGAGGATTCTCCTGGGAGGTCAATACCGGTAGAATCTTATGCCAGTTTGTCGTGAACGTAAATGTCGATAACTGATGCATGGTTATATACACCTGAATCGAGTTCAATACTTGTCTTCAGCGGGACTGGCTTTTAATGGCCCTATACTACCCATATTATCGTCTAAGTATCAAAGACGCATGCGTTGTCTGAACATTACTGTAAAAATAAATCCTCGTGAAAGGATCAAAACAGGTCAAGCTACTCTCATATTTAGCTGTGAATTGGACCAAGTGTTAATACTCAAATGGAGATTGTGTCTACTACAAATTAAAGCGGCATATTTAATTCTATCTAGCCTATTCTTTTGACTGTCGAAGGGTACACCATATGTTGTTGGTTGTGCCGGGGGGGGGGGCGGGGTAGCAACATTTTTCGTGTATAGCATGTGTTCGCAAGCAAAGAACAACGTGGGCGAAGTCTCTCTATCCTCGACCTCAAAAACACTTTCGTAGCCCCTATTTATGGAGGGTTTTAATGGCTGGCTCATTCTGTAAATCAGAACACTGCGACGCGAATATGTGACACAGTATCTGCATTGAACAAAATAAATTTTACCAGGTGCTAATGTAATAAGGCCAGCGTTCCGCTGATAACGCCTTAAAAACTTCCTGCGGTTGCTTCATGTCCGGTGGCCAAAAGTCGAGACCCTTATTCTAAGACTGATTGTTGCTTAATTATTGAAACTATCATTAAGTAAATGTGTTATTCCGAACTAAGAGCGGGCTATTTGTACTGCGACTGCGGTATGGAAGGCTTAAAGGCGAAAAAAAAATATAATCGATCCTTTTTTTATGGTTATAAATACTAATTGATACCCATATACTACACTGCGCATTTATGTGAAGTGCCTGCCACGACACAGATTTCAGACGGCCTACGCAAGGTAGGCCCACGGTATCAATTATTTACAGGTTCAATGTGAGTGGGCTGAATTTTTATGTCCGCAAACTGAATACTACAGAACGTAATGACAACCTGGCATTCTGCCAGAATACTTAATGTTTATTTCCAAAAAGAACAGAAATTATTTTTCCGCCCTCAGTTTTAACGTGTACAAGTTCTGCCTGTTTGTAAACAGTTCCTACAAAATAGCCTATGGATATGGCTGGCGTAGAACTAATTATACTCGAAAGCGTTGACGTGTGTGGCCGTTCCAATTTACCGACACAAGCTCTCTTTTGAAACTCAATGGCCATGTACAGTCGTCTCAAGAACTTTAAAAGTGTGAAATCTCGGATATTAAATTCTCAAATGAGAACGGTCTCTCTAGATTTTGTTAATCGTTACGGTATGGTCAAAGTCTACTTAGTAAAGCCTTTTTATGCCGTTCCCTTTTATCAAGACGAGCAAGTATTTGTTACTAGAGCCCCAACAGCCTAGTCGATTGTCGAATTTCAATTAAGCGACGCGTTTCGGGGTTGTTTTGCTTTTTATTATGGTTATTTATAAATTATCTAAAGTACGTACGTATATAGAACAAGAACGCCGACGCCATCGGCGAGTAGCACTTGCAATTTTTCGTCAGTAAAAAAACAGCTTTTCGCAGGACTCATTAAGAACCAGCTTTCTAAAGCTGTCGGAACCTTTATTGTGACTAAAATTGCTTGCAAGCGTCGAATAAGCGCAATACTCCAAAGCTATCTAGCCTTTATTCACGTGACACTAATTGATAATCAATAAAGATTGATGGAGGTACTACAAATACGTCCTTGAAACGATCGTGGTTGCGAGCGACTAGATAAAAACTTCTATTTGTCTGATGGTTGTTTAGAAAATGAAGTATTTTGCGCGCACGCTAACCTGGTATCGAAAACAATTTTCAACTAAGTTACACGCAGACGACGCGTAAATTCATAAACTTCTAGTAAATTTGTTCTTTTCTTTTGTAGAGGATGTATGCATTTCTGTATATGTAACACGGCATGCTATTAAAATTCGATTGAAAGGACTTATTTATGGGTGGTCTCAATTGCGCTGGTGTCCGACCTCGGGTGTGGCCTTTGAGATGACCACCAGCACAGACAGTATCCTTCTTACGAATATCGAAATATCTTGAAGGTAATTTGGGGCTGAAAAATGTCCAATGGGTCGATTTCTTGAGTTATTATTTTTGGATTCTTTACTTGTAAGATGCAGCGAACGGATCAGCCCTAGCTGGCCGCGATATTGCGATATAATTGGTAGACTTACTGTTCTTTCAATAATGCTTTGGTGCACAATTCTAGTAGGTCATCCCGAATCAGGTCGATTGGTATAATGAAGTCTGTTGAGTCGCCACCTAAGGACTCGCACAATGCTAAAATAGACGTTCCTACCTATGCATCAGACGTACGATAACACACACTCAGGACATGGCGGTCAAAAAGAATTGAGATTTAAGCTTTTTTTTTCTTGTTAGTTCTGCTGTTTCGCTAATTTCTAGTACTGCAACGTGCAGGACCACAAGGAAGCTTTATTGTTCTACGTGAACCTGACGCTCAGAAACAGTGTACGTCTTTGTTGGACATTCGCGCATTATATGAAGCGTACCTCTTGTTCTCGTTCCTATTGTATATAGTAGAACATTTATTGTGGTAGTAATTTCAGAAGCTATTGCGTTTAACAATTCATAAGCTAGAAAAGGCAAAAAACTGCTCTCATCAATAAATCGGCTTTTGAGCGGTTTGCTAGTGGCGTTAAGTGGTTGCCAAAATGAAGATATATTATAAATAGATTTAGTTCGCAGATGTGCGTTTTGTGGATATTGACCACAATGTAATGGCCAATATCGGTATTTTATTAGTAGAAATTGTTTATCTCTTATTGACAATGAAATATAAATATAGTAAGCAGCGGCAACAAGTAACTGACAGGGTGTTTCGATCTGGACCTACAGCTAAACATCTAGAGCAACACGTATCGAGGCGTAAAATTTAATTGTTCAAATAAATAAAATAAAATGTTTATATACTAAAAACAATGGATGATACTTTCTAAATGATCACACCAGATTTGAAGTTGTAGGATAGAATGGCTTTGGCGCTGTTTCAAGGTTCAAGTTGAGGGAGTAGACTGAGAAGAGCGTCGCAACAGCATCCAATGTGGTTGTCAGTCATTTATTACAGTAAGCACCCCCTTTCAATTGCGCGAACAGCTGCTTTGATTTTAATTATCAAGTCAAACTTATAATACATTTACGTCTAAAACTTAAATAAAGTTAATATGTTTTTCAGCTGGTTCTTTTCCATTGCTGAGATGTATAGCAATTAGGGGCAGACATGTTTATCAATGACACAACGAGACGATGGAGTATGACGCTACTTCCCGGTACTGCACTACAAGATACGACCGACTTCCAAGCGAAGAATCGTGCTGAAACTGCTAAGTACGTATGATATAAGACTGTATTGGACTTTGTCGAAAATTATACCTCTTTCGAAGGGTCTGGACTCGAGTATTTGACGAATATACTTCTACATATACTTCTATATATTCTTCTTGTGAATAACGGTGATTTTTATCGTATCGTATTGAAAAAAACATTACGTTTAAACAGGTATTTCCATAGCAATATTAGCCTGGATGACATTTTCCAATGGCGGGTCTTATCGGTAAATCTGGACCCAAAATGAAATATTGCTTGAGAAGGCAGCACCAATAAATTTCGACAGCTTGGAGCTTATCTATAACATTTGTCATAATAGGATTTTCGCCCAGTGTTTTCTTTTATATTAGACTGTCGCTTTATCCCCAAAAAACTTCCCTTTGAAGAACCTCAAAATACCTTCCTGTGAAGTCTGACATTTTGTATTCGAAAAAGAGGCCCATTGTAAGCCTACTGGGAAGAATCGTTGTTGATCCGTTACACGACTAATGTCGTTTTACGACATCAATGACGCCCTTCCCGCTTGTCTCAGCGGTGCCCTTGGGACAATGATCGTACTTGCTGTAGGGACATCGAGGATCGATACTATTTGATTGCCATTTAATATGAAATTCAGACGTTTCTTCTTTTAGAAGCTTGGCTGAAGTTCACCTGTATCCTTCAGTATTCTGTGTCGTTGGCAGATATGAATCGCGATCGCGGTTGATCTGTTGGGATCCAATGTGGGCCCACTCCTTTATAAGGAATAGCTTTTTCTATATAGCGTGCTACGTGAGAAATGAGCCTATCAATGCATTTTCAAGATACAGACGCAGCACTATAGTCTACAAAGAGTGATCAAAGTACAAGTGGTGAAGTCTTTTTGCCAAGTGTATTGTCGACCGAAATTCCCATTAGAGTGTTGCCTATTCGCTATCTAAGTAAACATTTTAATAGATAGTTATGGAGATGAGCAGAAATTTGAAAAATATACTTTTTCTTTTTCATTTAATGGTAACTCGATAGAAGTCTACGTAGGGAGGTTAATACACGAGTACTATCTGGTCAAACGGAGAATAGTTCTGCCGCGTCAGCTGTGTTTACGTTAGCCATTTTCCGGTGCTGATAAACAATGCAACGCCCGATTCCATCAGTGTCTTGGGCTAAGCCGACGACGGAGGTGGTTTGCGGTGAATGGTGACGTCCTGCGCGTCAGAACTGTTATCCGGCGTCTGATAGAGTTGCTATCCGTCGCGATAAGCTTAGCATATAGCCTCTACGTGTGCATGGGGTGGCTACAATGATGACGCTTGACTGATTAGTTAATAGTTGTTGTTGTAACAATTACATTGCACTAAGGCTTCCCGTTCAAGAAAGCAGCTTGATTAAGGCCCGTCGTACAGTTAAGTTTCTGGTCACATGATAAACGTGATACACGTAGTTACCGCCGGTAACTGTGTTGGTCCAATTAAGCGTATATCGCTATAAAGTTATACAACGCCATGTATATATATTCAATAAAAAAAAACTATGCTAATATCATGTACGAGGGACATTTCTATAGTTATATGAATACAATACATATCGCCATCTGACAGTATATAGTAGACGAAGCAGCATGCATTCGACGTAGCTTCACTGAATGACAACTGCGAGGATGAAGGTCGTCATCACGTCAGAACTCCTCAGGTGTTGTTATTATTAATAACAATAGTGTAAAGGGAAACATAAACTCGGTGTGTTAATTTCATTTCGAAGTTATCCGCTCAACCGCTGTAAGTGATTTCGAAATTTATGCTGATAACCATCTTTGTGGCTTTCGGAGAATCCATTGATCGGTCGGACTGAGCTAGCTTAGTTTTACAGTCGTATTTCGACAAACATGTATACTCTAAGACATGTTTTTCATTCAATACTGGCTCAAATTGCCCCGTTTTGCACGAAACGGCAGCAAGTATGTGGTCGGAACATTTTTGTTTTATTCAGCAGGGTCGATTAACGAGAAATGTTTCGGTATCGCTTATGCAGAACTTGCATAAAAAGAGCTACTTACAGTGTGACGAGGATGGCCGTTGTCCGCGTTCTTGACGAAAGAGGACTCCGATCTTGCCAGGTCCGGTCTGTCAGTCGAGTCGAACACTAGCTTACCGAAGCTAATCAGTGGTATCAACTGACAATATCATATACATTCTACGCTGGGTCTATGTACAGTATGAAGATATAATGGCTTATGTAGTATATAAAAGAGGAGCGATTCAAACTATCCGAACTACCTCATATGATTACCTATAGTGATAATCAATATATCTTTGTGTTTGCAATACTGCACTCAAACAGGACAATAAAAAGTATATGCTAATAAATACTAATTAACAAGGGTATGATATTAGAGAGATCCGCCGCTCCCTGCTGTTTTCGCTAACATTTACTAATATTTATGTTCTCCAACACGATCGGTGTCACACCGGCATTTATACTTGCCAGCCAATCTAGCCACTATTTTAAAAAGATTCCCGCTGATAGTTTGTTAATTCAATCTTCGTTTCATACAGCCCTTTCTGTGGATATCTCCCCTTTCTTGTTTTAGCGATACTTGAAATTTTTATTTCTGAACCATTTGTATTATACCAGATCTTCTACCACACCTATTTTCACTAATTCACAGTTGTACTGCTCCTTGAGTAAGTTTTCTCTTTTGGGCCTGGACACATTGCAGGCGGAATTCGCTCTGGGACCCTTTTTTCTACTAACATACATACATAGCAATAGCAAATAAAGCATCTAACCACCCGATCTTGCTCACTTTTCATTGCGGATCATCAACTTACTACAGAATGTCCACATGTGGGTCATACTTGGAACACTTTTGTGGTTATGAACATTTTCCACCATCTAGCTCTGTTTTTTTCATCGAAGGTTTGCTTCATTGAGGAAAAACGACATAAAGGACGAGAATTACAGCCTCTGCGACAGCACGATCTGCCATACGCTTATATGTTTCTCAGTTTTTATCCTACTGCACGCAGAAGCCTTACCTTACGCGTTCGACTGTAGATCAGTTTTGTTCCTATTTATATAAGACACTATTCAGCATGCAATTTGTTTGGTTCTCGCAATAAAGCTGCAACGGGCACAGGCCAGCGTAACATTTGTACAACCGAAACCGTTATGCATCTTTGAAAGCTCTACTGGCTTTGGATTATTTTGCTGTGTTCCTGTTCTATGGGTTTTTCGTTTAGTTTATGGGTATAATCCTCGTCTCTATTAGTAGATAAACCCGTGCTTATCTGTCATCGATAATATCAGATTTCGTCGTTACCTGCATGTAGTTAGTATTAGGGGTGCGTTCCAACTGCCTTTATCTACGCGGGCTTATCGAGTATATCTAAAATGCGCCCAACTCAAAGATAATGTTATGAATAATAAAAACGTAATTTTTCTATCAACCTAAATTGTTAAGTAGTCCATTATTGGAAAGCCTGTGTCCGTTCAGACGTTGCGGTTCAAGATCTTATCATCCAGCTGACTGAAACCGTGTCAATCAATATCGACCCCTCAGCACTAAAACACATTTCGTTTAAAAATACTTTTTTTTTTTTAATTTTCCTGCAACACGCTGGAAGTTGTCCGTGGCCTGACCGTTGATTGCTTACGGCTTTTGAGTTAAGAGAAGCAACCTTGAGAGTTGGTTATAATAGTTACGCATATTCCATACACGTTCCTCTAATTGACCTCTGTAGAATTTTTCCCCTAGAAGACGTTCTCAGCTCCGTTGTCAGGCCCCTTGACGACCGTTTCGATTATTTTATTGCGCGGCACTAGAATAGCTTAATGTCGTACCACATTCTCCAGTAACATATAAGCTGATTTTTTTTTGATGGAAATATTCACTGGAGAGCATTGAATCAAGTTGTCGTGTATGGATTACGAATAATTGGTGTACACCTTGTGGGTTGGAAAGCTTAGATAAATCTATCATATTATAATTGTGACCCTAAGGGTTTTACGATTCACTAGGCCTATCTGAGACCGACGAATTAAGTACCTTTAGAATTGTAAATAGATTATTAATCTCTTTAATAGACCTTCTGTAAAATGAGTTCTACGTGCCTAAATGAAAAACACCACGCACGTGATTCGTATCGTCTCTGAATATGCATTCACTTCTATCAATTGGTCCTACTTAACAAAAGAGGCTTTAGGGAAGGTATCACTACTAAACGGTTTGAAACAAAGTAGAACAAAATCGACCAAGTAGGTTTCATTCAGGTAACGTAGCCTGTCGTTTGTTACCTATCAAACTGACAATTACAGTAGAGAAGTCAGAAACGAAATTCATGTTATAATTGTTTTTATTTTATTGTTTGCTGTCCAGTATGTAATATGCTGTATTCGACGCCTTTTCATTCTATATCTAAAACAGTCTTTCATTCTGTTCAGCGTAGACTACCACACTCTAACAGTTTTATCTGAATAAGCCGTTGCACATGCCTTTTTTATCTTCTACCTGCCATGCCTATTCAGCTACCATGCTAGTTCAGTTACCATGCCGCCTGCCTCGGCCAGCGCCTTCGACTCGTGGGGCATCCGCGAGTGTGATATACCTGCGCAGCCTTTCAATCTATTGTATTGAGACTGAGACTTTCCCTTTCTCTCTTGCACCCCTCTCCAAACCCTTGTCACTGAGCTATGGCAACCTTTTTGGATATGATACAACCAACTATACGATACCCGCAACGTTTTCGAATGTCGGCATAAACGTGGGGTCAGCGACATTCAGTTGGCTTTTTCAATAGAATTCCATCCGTCGCCAACGAGTCACTCGCAATAAAAAAATGTACACCTTTTTCGCTTAACTGCTCCTTTATTTTGGGACAATCACCGGTAGCCTCTGAAACCCGTCTCCAGAGCCAAACAAGCGTCAGTTTTTTTTACGTGTCCTTACAAGGTATTACTAGGTTGCCCAGAAGCTTTACCCGATCCCTTACAGAATTATCGCGCAAGCTCGGAAACCCCTTGTTTCCCTTACCCCCAACGTCAATCCTTATTTCTTTTTACGCTACTACAGTCGCTAGTCCCTATATTCAGACACTTCTCTTTTTTCATCGTTTTTTTCTTCCGTTCTTTGTTACTCAGCCATCCAACTAGTACTCGATTCACTTGGTTGTGTGCAGTCGCTAGGGGTGTCTTACTCTTAACGACGGTGTATGTGTGCGTGTGCGGCCAGGTGTTTGCTACTCACAAGCGGGGGAATGAGGAAGACAGATAGTTTGAGCACGGCTTGAGCGGCACGACGGCTAACGCAAAGGGCCGAGATGGCTTGTGTCTGGAAGGAGAAACTACGAGTTGAGTCATCAGGGGACGCTAAAGCAGAGAGGCGAAAGGTGCAGAGGGGAAACACGATTGAGAAGGAAGTAGCCTAGACAGCGGCAGGAACAGAACGACGGCAAGAATGAGAGATCACGATCAGCGACGCGAGGGGAAACCCAAGAGGAAGGCGGTACTCTGCGATATTCCATCACTGTCAACCGCGTACCGCGCACAAACTGCACTAGTGCGTACGACGTACAGTCAAAGACAGAAGAGGAAAAAGAGCTGCTGTGCCCTGCTGTCTGGCCGACCCAAGAACGCGCATTTGCCCATGCACGTCTATGCGTATGTTTCGTGCGTCTAAGTGAGGTGTACATGGTTTACGTGGACCCGTCCCTGGCATGCCAATGGACGTTGCGTCACAACGAACTGTAATCGTCTCTGCTGAAAAAATCGTAATACGTTTGTAGTTGAATACGTAATAGATGACTGTAATATAAAAATAACTTATGTCACGGGCTAATTGACCTGTAATATTATTACGAAAGCGTAAATATATAACTAGGTTTTCATGAGGAAAGGTGAGACTAAGAATTACTGTGATATTCGGCCGTCACTTTGTGCAAGCGTGCATGTGATACTCGCGCAGATATTTTTCTGCCGCAGTTTCTGGTAATATTATAAAAGTAGAACTTAAAATGGTATAATTTCTTTCAAAAGCCGTGTTCTTCCTGAAGCGTACGGGTAATACCAATTGATCTCTTTTAAAATTTGCTTTATTGGGAAAAATGTTAGAGCCAGTACACGCAATATTGACTTTGATAAAATATCAGCTTGTGAACTACGCCCCAATGAAAGGTATGTTTGGCTTCTAACCTCTAGTAGCATCGGACGCGTTTCCATAAAGATCTTGTTTATTGTACCAGAATCTGCATGCATGAGGGTAAAATTCTTTAAGAATACAGATCTGTAAGAATCTGTAAGAATACAGATAGATTTGAATGGCGAATACAAATCTGAAATAGCTATGTATTCTTAACGTAATTAGAAGCTGGGCCCTTAACGATCCCTAAACATGCGTAACGGGACCGTTTTAGGGTTAGGATTTGTGTCTTAGCCCTCGCCCGGCAGCTGCTATCTTTGTTTTTTGCGATGAGCGTGTTTGAGAAGATCAGTTTTAAACCAAGACACTTGTTTACCCTCGCGTTTTACAACAAGCACGCAAGTGCTACGTCAGCTGAGCGTTGTCTTAACTAAGCACGTATTTCATTGTGCGAGAGGGCACAACTGTTCGAAATAAAGTGTCCCCGGCAAATGCAGGGTTCTAAAGTTATTTCTCGGATTTGGGGTGGTGGGGCCTGAGTTATGACTTATGCTACTGTCGCTGATCGATCAGCTACGAGACGCAGACATAGTTCTCCCGATCGGCCTAGGACCAATCTGTCATCTTAGGTTCATAACTCTTGAAATCGTTCACGGATAGGAGGTCAATTGTCGCCGATGAAGTCTACACAGAACAAACAGCCAGCGCGTCTAATCAACAGTGAATACCCGTTAAGGCCAAACTTTGTAGTAGGTGGAAGGTCGAAGCAAGCCGGGCGTGATAATTAAAAATTTGAAAAGCGTTAGTTAATTTCAGAAAATTTAAAAGGTTCCTCCGCAACCAATCTATACAGTGATATACAGTAATGTCTAATGACGGTTGTTGATATTTTGCAGCGAGTGTGTTTATCTAAACACGAGGTCGCTCGCTTATAATTATATATATAATATTATGCTAGCGTATACGGAGGCCGGTATGTGAATTGGTGTTTTAGTTATGATGGAGATTTGGCTGGCAGAGAAAATCTTTTACGCGGAACTCTTTTTAAGTGGCGCGTGTTTCATTTGTCGAAATGATAGTGGGCGACAAATTAATCATGTTTTCAAAACTTGAAATTAAGTTTTTTCTGTTGAGCCACATTATAAAAGCTCTGAACTTGTTTATACCAGCATTATGGTAAAAAATAAATAACTCTGTTAAATTGCTGCGAACGTCACTGGCGCCGAAGGTGCCGATCGCAGTCCTGCTGGTATGGATAATCCCTAATTTAAGATACACGAGAGTAAAGCGAAATGTGTACACGCACAGTATATACAAACAACTCTGGATTAGACCTTCATGCGTTCCAATGAAGAGTTGCCTGACTCATATACAGTATGAGGAGACACTGCTTCTGGATTTCGTCTCTCTTAATGGTCTCCGGCAACCGCTCATTGATATTGTGTATCCAAGTGCCGGAATAATCCTTGATTTGCTTTTGTGTTCTGATGAAGCTATTCTCCGCTCTGCACTACCTTGTAAAATTAAGTAATCTTAGAATTGTGATCATTTTCTATATGTCTGATATTTATCAGGATCTAGAAACAGCATTGTAGAGATATTTCCTTAGAGAGGATGACGTAAAAGCCGAGTATTCTCCGATGTTGTCCAGGTAGGCTTTTTTTGGATACAAAATTAAAAAACGACCCATCAATTTTGGCAAGTGCGGATGGCGCGCTAGCAGTCATTTATATATCCGTTATAATGACATCTCAATAAAACCTATAAACAAGCTAGTCTTACCACAAGCTCTGCAGCGTCTGTACGACAGCTGTCTGAAGAGTGTACGACATTTAAACAAGATATTTAAATGAAGCTGTAGCATTCAGTCAATTAGATATCAGCCGACCTAAATCCTATACAGATTGTTCTCATAGGTTGCATGGAGTTCAGCTACCTAAACCTTTAGGCCACACCTTTTAGGAAAAGGACCCGATTAACAAGTATACGTTAATTATCGTTAGACTATTTGGTAATGGAACAGCTGCAATATTACCATCGCTGCTAGTATTGTGGACTAAAGTTTCACTTGGTTGCGTCAGTTCGCGTAGAATTTTTAAAAAGTATCGGCCTCGCGGTTAAAGATAACACTGGTGATTTTTGAAATCGAAAATAATTTTATAATAATAATAATTAATATTATAATAGTAATCTTATATAGTTAATTGAAGAGCAACTATGCAAAACACAGTTGGTTGTAAAGATGTCTAGAAATAATTATTATTACTACCAGTCCATCATATCATGGAGGCATTTACCTCCTAACTTTAAATACTGATTAAAGTAAACTTTAGTTAGAATACTTTCCAATATACCGGAAACGTTTTGTCGTGCGGTATCCATTTATTGCTTATTCTGTTTGCAGATTATTCTCTGCATTTTTTTAGTTTTGTCGAAAGTACACATTTGTCCATTGGACGGCAGAAATCGTCCGAGTCCCGCGCTATCTTTGTCGAACCCTACACGTATCGGCTCGTCTATTCAAATTCAATAATCGTGTTATCGAAAAAAAAAAAAGGAGCAGAAACCTCCAGAAGTTATTTTGTCAAACGCAAAAAATTAGTACCGTTAGGATCCTCGACTTTCGCTTGTCTAGATCTTTTTAGTAATCATATTTGCGCTGTGGAAATGCCAGGTTAGCACTCATTCGTTTAGTAACCTTTAAATCCTGCTTTTCAGGAATAATCCCGGCGATTGGCTACCGTGCACTACTAGCACTAGCCGCTGTAAGATGACTGGCGAACAGCTGAACTTGTTTGAGTACAGTCTGTGTACCCTGCCAAGGTTCAATTAAAATCGATATTGTTCTCGCAGACGCCTGACACAGTCCTGCCTGTCAGTGTGCTGTTTAAGCGTTCAGTCTGCCAAAAAACTGAGCAAATTGATTTTCGGCTTGGCGGGTCAATCTATAGCGTATAACATCGAATTCAGCTATGCAGCCTTGACGTACATCACCGTTTTCAATAACGTTTCACTGTATGATTGAAAAATAGCCTAGTAATATATAAACTAGACAGCTGATATTTTCAAGGCGGTCTGGCCATTTTCTGGTGCACGTTGCTAAAAGCGCCTTGAGAATGTTTCCTCTCAGAATGCCTACAAAAAGTATACGAGTAGCGGCATAGAGGGGAATGGCAAAGCAATCTGCTACGTCAAAAAACGCAGTATGCCTAATTCAACCAGTGCTTGTTGGTGCTGATGAAGGGAGATCAATTTATAGTCGAAGAAAAACGTGCGCGATAGCATGACGACGTTCTTCAGGGCTACGAACAGATTCATATGGCAGAGATCAGCCTGTATTGTTCCGGCAAGTTCCGAAATGCGAAATGAATACCAATGGCTGTTTTGAAACTGAAAGATATCGGTAATAAATTCATTATCCTTGTTTATAACAAACTTTTTCGTGTGTTTTTGTCGTGAGTGCGTATCGTCTCACGTCGTTGCTGGCAATAATTACGCGGCTTGCACAAGATCTGAACCCCGTAGAAACGTCAACTCTAAGGTTGTCGGCGAAGAATGATATACATATTAAATAGGCGTATCTAATAGTGTTAGATAGTTCGTCGTATTTACTCCCTTTGCGAATGTATTTCCCGCAGAAGACCATCGGGTTAGCATTGGAATGATCGTAGCAGAATTGACGATTGCGTTTAGATCAACGTAGACGGTAACTTGAAGATCGAGCAGACTCGTCCAGTCGTTACTGATGAGGGGAGTTCAGATGTTACATTCGCTGTTTGTTATGCAGGTATCGTTTATAAAGCAGGTAGCATCGTAAATGTCTGATTATGAAATCGCCACGCAGACAAATGGCCTAATTTTCTTCACAAGCAGACGTATAAATGGACGATGAAAAAGCTTCACATGGGTCGTATGATCGCTTATGCGAACAGATTACTAAATCTATTGACCAAGAAGCGGGGTACAAGTATGTACAGGTAACTGCACACATTTTTTCTACTTAGCATAATTGTTCGATGACTAAAGTGATTGCCACTTATTCATTGTTTCTCTAATACAAATTGTAGTGATCAATAGATCGCGTTTATGATTGTAATTAAGTACACGCTTTTGTATCGATTAACTTCATTCAGACCTGTACGGGTACGCTCGCTATTGACGAATGATGAGTGTCCAGGGACGCTAGTCGAGTACAGTTGCCAACCATTGAGACACTGGGAATACGCCAAAAAAATCATCATACCTCTCTCGATTTTCAGCGAAAATCTCTTTAGCATATACGGTCTGTCAGTGTGTTGTTTTTAAACATTACTATGACCGTCTCTATTAAATTAATAGACATTAACTCAAGTGCAGTGCTATGATACATGAAGCTGACATTGGAAAGGTGCATCTGTCCTTCGAATATCTGACTAGCCGTCCATAGTAGATAGTCTGATGAATCATCCGGTGATCGCTAGACCTAGCGAGAAAGGGGTCAGAAGGGGATACGATTGCTTGGCCATTGCCGCCCGTCGAGTTATTCTTTCCGAAAAGACAGTGTGTGGCTTTTCGATGGAACATTTATGCATTCACCAGCTGATTCAGTAATCGTTTTGACTGCTGCATTCGACCTCGGCGATACTGCCGTTGGTTTCCGCCTATGGCTTGACTCCTAAACAAGAAACGGAGCGGGAAAAAGTGAGAGTTTGCTATACGAAAAATAACATCGACAGCAAGGGCAACAACAACAACAACAACAAAAAGGACTTGACCTTTTCACCACCGATCACCGAGCAAGAAAACCCCAGCTAACCATCGGCCTCCAATTTTCTGAGCGACCCAAGGTGACGCGACTCACCCTGCCTTGGTCCTGATTTCGTGTTGTTTATTCCGTTGATATCCGCTGAGATATCTAATATAAGATCTCTATTGACATCATAGCTTAGACAGCAAGTGCCGTTCATTCGCTATGGGATACCAGAGCCGGATTCAGGTCACTAGGCTGTCCATTTTGTGCTTACTATAGTAGATATGGGATTCTGATGCCGAGACCAGCAAATTGTGGGCTCTGGTCGAGAAACCCAATCGCTGTCAGTTTCTTCAGCTGCCGGACTCCACAGCTTCGGTATCTGCCCTCTGACTCTCTTCTTTCGCCCGCGCAAACACTTTCGGCGCCTGGATTCGGCCGATGAGGTAGAGCCGTCGTAACCTGTGATGGCCTTCAGGCCGAAGCCCTTCGCTAGAAGCTAGTGAGAGTTGCAAGCAGCTTGCGTCATCCTCATGGATAAGAGTCAGTGATATATTATGCATTCTGTCAGTGGATGGATGCACAGACAGACGATCACAGGCGGCGGGGAGGCAGAAAAGCCGAGGCGAGGGGTCTCCGTCGCCGCCCGGGGCTGCGCGCAGAAGTGTAAGAATGAATTGAGTGGTAGACGCAGTAGGAGCAGTAACGCCGGCGCAGTTATAGATTCCCGATGGTGGACGGCGCTTTCCTGCACCCTGGCTTGAACCGATGCTGTTTGTGTTCGCGTAAGAAAGACAACGAAAAAGAGACGGATTTACAGGGAGAGGCAGCAAGAGAAAAAATCGCGCAAGAATCCCGACGAAGCGGCAAACTGATTCGCAAGGATCTGGCTGCCTTCACTAGACACCAGCATCCATGAACTGAGCATCCTGAAGAAAGTGACGCCAGTATAAAGAAGCGAGACGCAAGTGAGCTGCAGGGAGAACTCACAGTCACAAGACGTCTGAAGAAGAAAGCTGAAGCAGCAGTCTGCATTAACAAAGCAGAAAAAGCTAGTACAAACGATCTGTGCCATATTCACACCACCGCACTGCCGAAGGCATCCTAGTAATTGATCCAATAGAAAGGGGGTCGGGGTTTCGACTCGGACATCCCGGCTTGTACAAAGGGATATCTCGTACAGCGCACATGAATACGGATCGTCGGAGCCGTGAGGTGCAATAAGGGGACGACAAGGAAAAGGAAAAGCATATGCGGACAACATACGAAAAACTCACGAATTGAGAACACAGCGGGAGATTCACTTCATCGTTCGAGCAACGAAATATGGTTAAGTGAGACAGGAAAAGACCCGATACGTCTGTTTGTTGTAAACCCTTTCTCGTTTTGTAAAGCACCTTGCTTAGAATTTGTTCGTGATTGCTCAGTCTTCGAAATTATGAGATTTTGAAAGTGTCGTTAATATATGCGCTTTACAAATAGAGGTTTTGTATATTCAACCCTATTTGTAAGTGTCGTTTTTTGTTGACTGGATTCTGCCTTGAGGATGTTGTAAAATTGCCCTTCTTTCTAATCTTTCGTTTACCAAAGGTCAAGAGTCAGAATATTTTGTCGGAAAGCACGTACACTATTTTCTGCAAGCTTGTCATCATAGTTTTTTTGTCAGACTGTAAGGGATAATCTTGGGTTCGTACGCCAAGAACGACAAAAATATCATTTTCGAGAATTCTTATTCATTTTCTGCTAAAGTGTAAAATCTGCCCGACAATCCGAGATCGGTATGGCGTGTATGACGAAGAAGCCAGCGAAACTGAGGACAACTGCATCAAAGCGATTCGCCGAATTTCGAAAGGGCATTGTGGACGTAAAGAACGCGACTTTTCCAATACGTTCAAGAATAACTACCTTTGAAGGAGGACAATTGTTGGATAAGCCTACATGTCTTAGCGACTGAATCCTCACCGAACAAATATTCTGATTTGCTTTTGCGGCTGTCCGACCTTGAAAAATACGAAACACAAATGTCAAAAATGCTGTTCTCTGTTCCCGACACGGCCATCTTTGGACAGCTGAACCCAAAGTAAATTTTGTGGTTTGAATGAACTGATCACAGTACCCTAGCAGAGAAAGGAAATCCATTTCTTATAACGTTTGAGCATCTGCAAACGACAACTTTGTATTATGCCTTCAGACAATACTGAATACATATATAACGCGTCATTTTCATCTGTATTTAATGGCTTAATAATATTTAGCTGCTTGTGATGTCCTGATTCTCCTTTAACGCTAATGATCTAGACGAGGACGAATGCCGATGTCCTTGAAAACAACGCGAATGCCTCCATTTGCTTTTCCTAACGCGATGTATTCCACTATTCAGTTTAACCTGGTAGACTTTTCTTATAAAGCTCCTACGTGAAGCTATTTGACTACTTTTACAGCTTGGCTCCGTATAAAATTTTTAGTCGAATGGTAGCCCTCTTAGCTTTCAGAAGCAAGCCAATTCTACTCGGCAGTTCGACTGGCAGGAGTGGCAAGGTTCTGAAGGTGGACCCCGCTGCAGGACGGACTGTAGATACCGAAAGAACCGGTGTTCCCAAGTCTCACTCAGACTGTAACCATTTTATGAGCCGGGTAGCAGGGACTGCGAAGCAAGCGAAGATGGAGTCGGGCTCCGTATCTCAAACCTGATATAAAACAGACCCGCACTCAGCCGAAATACACACGCAGATACATAAATACAGACTGAATCAACTGCAAAAGCCTTATTGATTTTTCTTTTGCGTCAAATTATGATAGACTATTGCAGGATCCAACTGCACATACTTCGAGGTACGGAAATGAACGATAACAGTGATACGTCTAGTCAGGCTTTTAGACTTCTAATTTGCGACGTCGCAGACATTGATTACGAGTTTAGGTGTTGAAGACTTAAGGGACGTTAGTTTGTATGAAACAGCAATAATTGATACAAGCCATTATTGCCCATTGGTAAAATTTAGACGTGAGACCACCCAGTCCAATTGCAAGAAAAAGCAGTACGTAAGTCACTCTTACTCTAAAAAAGTAAAATGCTCGAGGTTTATTTTAGGAATTTATATAATTTCTTCTTACGCATTTAATGTTAAGAGGAAGAATTTTAGAGAAATATAAGATGGTTTACCCTAAAAAAATTTCGGATATATATTTGGTACAGCTTATACATTTGCTGATCTTGCCTTTTGTAACTAGCCATATCTAAAGACCGCAAACGGTTAGGCTTATTTAGCAAATTATATCGTTCGCTTACGTTCTATCTATCGAAACGTTTCAATATTGACGTTCGTTTAAATCTGTAAGAAAAGCTAGGCATGGGAAAGGAAAAGCAGCGCGTAATCTGTATTGGTAGGTAGCTGAAGTGGTGTAACACAGCTTTCAACGTAATGACGATAATGTTTTTTTATCCTTTGTCATCTAGCGATAAGAACGCACCTTTGGACACATTTAACACTGCATAGCTAACCAGGTGACTTCTCCCATTTCTTGTTAGAGGCCAGGGCAATCCAAAAAACTATACTCCATTTGCGAGAACTTCACCATCATTGTTAGATATGGAAGTTTAGTTGGTGGACCCGTCATTACGCTCACATCGAACCGTCCTATCCCTTTAGCCTTCGAAATAGACAACCATCGTCAGAACATCGAAATTCATTCCAAGATACAAACTTGAAAAGATTCTTAACCTCTTTGAGTGCGCTTATTACCTATATTACTTGATTATTACCATGAACGCCGTACACAGATCAAGCTAGCAAGCATACTTTGTTTTGCTAAAAACTCCATTGGTTCATGAGCGAATTTATTTTATAGTTTTCCGCAATATCCAACGTCTCGAGGTGTGTTTTCGTCATTAGAATGTAAGATCATTCAAAGATTTGTTCGTAAAATTGTTTGATACTTTAACTCAATTGGTCCTCGCGTTTTTTGTTACAACTATCGACAGACGTATACGAAAATTAGCTGTTACATGCGAATAGGTAAAAACAGATTCGATAGAGGCACACATAAACACATCTCAGCATAACAACGTTTACCGCTTGTCTGAGGTTCTGGTCTTGTCTTTTCTTCATTATTTTCTTGTGTATTTTTTTCATCAGTTTCCACGCGGGTTAAATCTTTTAAAGCTGCACGAGATACGTAGCCTCCCTAGATATGGCTGTCACTCACTCCTCACTTAATATAAAAAGAAGACTATATTTTCCTACTGTTTTTAAAGCTTAAGAAATTTATTATAGCATTCTACATAAGGGAAATAGTTCTCGGTGCTAATGGGTAGCTCTGGACAGACTGAATCCAACAGCAAAAATGAATATACTTCGAATGAATACAGCAAAAATGTACGTAGGTAAAAGTTCCACACAAAATAGTGTTATTCTACTTCTCAATAAATAGAACGTAGCTGACGTAGACCAAAGAACAATTAAGTAGAACAAAGTCAGACTTGTGTTGATGGTTGACGTCTGGCTTGGTGCCTTTTCATGAAGTAACCTTCGTTGCGGACCAGGTGTTTTTTACTTCGAAATAATACTAACTGCTAATAAGTTATAGACACGAGTCGTAGGCCTGCCGCTGCCGTTATTTTTGTACACGAAAGATATCACTAGCGACTACACATATTATCGCCATTCGCTCTTGGCCAACGTTGTTTTTCGTTGCGCGCATATATATATATATATTTCCATTCAGCTCATTGATCATTCTCCGACTGTACTAAAAAGATTCCCTACACAGCATTTTTTTTTGTTGAAGAAAAAAATTCAAAGTACTTTTCAGCGAAATCTAATTCACTGCACCCCCAACAACTTTTCCACAAACCCCCCTATAAGCTAGGGTCAAAAACTTCCGTATCAGACAAATACTGAGTAATTAAAAGCTCTCGGGTCAAGATCACCGTACATCATTTCTTATCATACTAAGTATGCAGCTGCCTTTAAATATGCGATTATAAAGCTCGAGCAAACACCGGTTACCACGCTTTCACGTGTTTACCACCTATACGAATAGTCCGGAGTATTTACATTACGAATCATATCAATTACTTCTTAATTTCACTATAAAAGCGTACATTTAAGTAGTATAGAAGAAATTATGTCCGCTTAGCAGCGTACATATCTTAATAGTCTGTTCCTAAGCTCGATCATTAAAAAAGTGAAAATGAAGCTTTGAGAGGATCTTTAGTGCGCTTGCTTACGACTTGTGGCAAGAAGCAATTGGCACGAGTTACTGAACAGAAGCTTCCGTGAAATCCAACGAAGCCGACCGAATAGACAACTTGTCGGTCTCTTTTCTTTCTTTCTCTTTTCCCTCATCTTTGCTGTATTTCTCTAGTGCCTTTTTCACCTGGAGTATGACCACCGCCTAGAGGACTCGCAATCTGTCAAGAAGTCCTACGGTGCTAGGAAGCGTCTGAGCAAAACGGAAACAGGAAATTGAATTTGTGGCTCAAAACGGGTCGACGGTAGTCCCACACCCGACCGGCGTCAATTCTGCCGTTCAGCCGAGGCTCAACATTCCGGGAGCGCTAGGTCCTCCCGCTTCGGAATCGTCCCTTTGCTCGTGAGTACATTAAGAGACCATCTTTCTTATAAGAGACGAGAGAGAGAGAGATCAATACCATCTCCATCTGCCACCACATCATCGACACAAATCTAATATATATTTATCTTTGGTCGATGATCACTAGTGGACCCACAGAGCCATATAGCTTCGCCCTCCATACAGCCATACCTTGCGACCTACTGTATCTGTTGATAAAATTTAAAAGAATATAGTGTGATTAAACTTAGGTGTAGGCTAGCAATGCGCACTAACGTAACTGGTTTATAATTTTAAGTTGTGTGTGCCTACGGTTATGTCCGAGGCAAAACTATCTAAAGCGATTTGGTGAGAAATAGAACAGTTCGTGAATTCTGTCTGCATATATTTTATCTGTACCGGATCCAAAAAAATTCATTCCTTTAACTTAATCACAGATGTGATAGCTTTCTATATATTATTATAATTTAAATTAAGTTAAATAAGCATTTTATTAAACTGCGTATTAGTTTGACGGTTGTGTCTAGATTTCTACTAAAAACTAGATTTCATAACTTTTCAGATACGATTAATCCTTCGAACAATAAAACTTTTGTAAAATCAACTTTTTATTCACCATAACTGCCATATTTCATTACGTTATGATAAGTAGAGTTCTATTTATATAATGTTTTGTGTTTTCATATTATATTTGGATGCACTTATTACTTGCCGCGTCCCGGTCATCGGCGGATCCGAGAAGTTGACAGCAGCGCCACCTGGTTAAAGACAAAGACGATAACAAACGCGGAGTCAGTCACAAGGTAATTACGAGTTTAATCTCTAAGTTTACTTAACGTAGCTGTACAAAGAACGCTTCGATTTGATGTTTGATCCTGCATCTCGCCTGTGCCTCGTTCACCCTATTTGTTTTTGTGTACAACTCCTATATATATACATATATGGGTGTCTGCGTTTACAGATATTTTTCGATTTTTTCAGCCACGCTCCATAGTTTTTTATTTTCGTCCTTGTCATCATTATCACTGTTATTATTGCCATTATCAGATCAGTGCATGACGAAGCAGGAAATTAGTTCTTCCTAAAAATATTCTTGGAGGCACTGCGTTCATCTATTGATATACATAGAAAAAGCAGTGGGCTTCTCTCACGTTGCGGGCTGAAACCTAATCCTTGGGGGACGAGAGGGACGAAAAGAATATATGAAGAAGATATTATCACCACCACCAGCACTGCTGCCGTTCTCGTATGAGCGCTACGACCATCTCCACTTCTACGTAGATTCTGTGTAGATGTTTTAGTGGGTAGCTGGGGTTCAAGTCTACGTATCTATCAGGTTGCGGGAGACAGTATGTAAAAACTAGGATTTGCCTTTAGGGTAATTTTTTGGTTAAGCCTCTTTGCAGTTGTACGATAGATACGCTTGTATTAGTAAGGTGATTATTGTTTATATAGAGCAGATATGATAAATAAAAGGTACGTATGATGTTTTACTAAATCATCGGTCGGATGTACGGTCGGAGATAGTTCTTAGACCTAAACAAAGACAAGTTGAATTCTGGGGTGCTAATGTGATTAAGAGAAATTTATCGGATACCGTTTCCCCCTGAAACAAATGCAAGCGAATGGGTTGCATTGAACCCAATGTATAACAGCTGCTAAGTCTCTTCGAGGTGCTAACGAGGCTTTATTCTGTGCTGGATTTACTAGAAATAAAAGTTTACCAGGTTAATTATCATTGAGAGAACTAGCGTATCCCCGAGCAAAGCAATTAAATTTCAGCAAATTAAAAACGCACTGAGAGCAGATTATGCTCTGCGTGGATAACCAAATGCAAATAACCAAGCAGTCAGCACAAAGTCCGCCAGGTTTAGATAAACCGATTAGGACCGAGTATGCTTTTTATGATCTTCTCTACATAGCATATTCTTAGAAATATTTGGATAAAAATATACCTATCAAGGGCTAACCTTATGAATGTATTGCGAGAATGTACATGGGGCATCCGCTTGCTATTCGGTAAAAAACACTCGTTTAGTCATTACTTCCGGCTTGCTGACTTCAGTGAGCAGCTATTATGAAACAGCAACGCAGATTTGAGTGCGTATCTAGTGAAAGCTGCCTTTCGCGCACCTACTAAAAAGTTACAACAGGTCAACTTTTTCCATGCAGAATTCTACAAACAATAAATCACGCATGCAAAGGCGAGGCTTTCTTCCCAGAGAGAGCTGAAGTGTCAACTTTTTTAGTGATAGGCAGGTATCAGCCGGATGTCGATTAGCTTTCCCATATAACCCATAGAATCAGTGAGTTATGTCTCCTTTCGTTCCGCAATGATTCCAAGCTAGGTGTGTGAAATGTTCAATCGCAACCATTACCTTCTAGTAGTGTATTTAATAAATTCTACTTGCATGATTTCGTGTGATAAACTGAAACCGGTGGACGGGGGTTCGCATCTAGCGTTGGCAAAATAGATTTACTAAATCAGCAATGAGATCTGCATTGGATATAACATGTATTATTAGCATCAATTTGTTACGATGTTAAGGAGTAATGAAAGTGCCGCTAATATTACTCATTGTCGACAATATGCCGAAGGCCTTACGGGTAGCGCATCAAGATGACCTAAGATACGCACAGGCCCACCTTTGTAGAGTTCGTGGAAAGTATAATGGTCGGGTTTGTTCTCAAAAACTATACATTTAACAAGCAACTAGGTCTATGATGTGTTGAATAAAACCCAGTACAGGCGAGATATATGGCTTTACCGGAAGAAGACCTTTTTCGTGGTCTAGTAAACACTTGTATCTGCTGTAATGGATAAAGAAACTGTTATAGAAAAATATAGACAGTGTGTGAAATGTTATATGTAACTACACGTATACAAAGAATATCCAGCCACGATGTTACCTAATAGTGGATATGCTGGTGCCGGCGTGTTTCAAACATTTAACGGGTGCCTCTGACCTCTGGTGTGGGAGCGACCTAAAAAGTACCGATATTATATATGAAACATTTTAATACCTTATGAGAATAATCGTGCAAGACCACACATAAAAGTCACCCCATCTATGTTTGCCCCTATCAATCCGTTCATTAAAAATATTAGATTGAACAGCAACAGTTACATACAGGTAACGGTCAATTTAACCTATCGATTTTTTTATTTTCACATAAAGATAGCGACAAGCGTTTTACAACTGTTTGTCACGAACTTGGATGCGAGATATGAACCTGATCTTTATCAGTAAACCGTAAAATCGATGAGTTTTGTGAGAGAAAACGCGCAGGTTAGATACAGAACACATGCAGTTACGAAGAATTTCTTCCTTGACTCTTCGTACAGCCAGTAACTTAGATAATGGCCTAACGTTGTTTTTATTTTACTTGCGGTTACCATTTAAAGCCTTTCACTTAAGCAAATGTCATTTATTCATGGAATGGTAACACCGGGCATAATTAGGTAGTCTAATTTTATTTAGAAGTAAAGTCCAGAGGGAACGTATAAAAGCAGGCAAGCACACGCTATTTGCAGCAGTTTCAGGCCTGTTCTGCATAAGCCGAACTCACGATGCTGTCTTCGGTCAAGAGTGAAGGAGTATATGGGATAGGAACTCAAAATGATAGTACATCTAATAGCAGACACTTATCAAAATTCAGATCCGTATAAATTTGGATTAAATTAAAAGGACAGCACGAGAGTTACAAAGCTACAACATTAGAATTTGAGTCATTTTTTGAGAAACAACCACTTAATTAAGCAGAAAGTACTCAGGAAATTGTTTTCTTTCTCGGTGGAAAAAAAAGTAGCGCTTACGAAGCAAATTTGCTACTATTTGTAATAGAGGCGTTTTACGAGAACTGAGAATATTCATAAACGGCCAGTTATGGTTGACCATAAACGAGCTTTAGTGGTTCAGACAAGTGAACTAATTTACTATCCGAATCTGAATCAGCTTATTGGTTATGCTCACTCAAGCAGACAAAAGTTGCCGCCATAGAAGCCACGGAGGCCACCGGGCATCTATTGGCTAGGTGTCTTACTCAGAATGAGATAGTAGTTAATGGAGTTTACTGCTGTTTAGTGGTCAGTTCTGCTAGCCAGGGCGTATGTTGCTCTCCGCGCTAGCCACTGACGCTCGGGATGCGTTCATTTTTCATTCGACATTAACCAGGCACTCGATGAGAGAGGCAGCCATGTTGGTCACGAATTTCTATTTTTGCAAGTTGACCCCATCGAAATGTAAACTATGACGATAGCCACGTCCGAAACCAAACATCGGCAAGCCTTTGCCGAGTGCAATTTAATTTCACTTTTTATGCAATACATTGAATTCACACATCTTTATGTGAATTCAATGTACGCTGAGTCACGTATGTGCTTCCATAGGTCGCTTAGATTCAGAGTA
This sequence comes from Varroa jacobsoni, assembly GCF_002532875.2. Classification (NCBI taxonomy): domain Eukaryota; kingdom Metazoa; phylum Arthropoda; class Arachnida; order Mesostigmata; family Varroidae; genus Varroa; species Varroa jacobsoni. Next base: position 87,713 of record NW_019214488.1, read on the forward strand.
TTTGCCTGTTATATATCGCATGCAGTTTGAGGATGGTCAGGTTCGTTGGTAGAGCCGACTTTCTGCGCTATTTAATCGTTTACTGAGTCTTCACAACACTTCGCACTCTGCTGGGTGTGTTCTTTGCCATCCACTGGTTGCCTATAGCTGTCGAATGTGGCCTGGCACAGTCCAGGACTCGCGACAAATGTACGCGCCATTAGTTCCTCCAAGGAGCTTACAGCAAACTACGGGTAACGTCCAGCAATGCCCGAAACTCCCTTTTATAGAATCGGATCCTACATACTGTTTTAGAGGTCGGCCATGACTGTGGCACTGTCAAAAGGTCATGATGTTGGAACCACAGGCTCCGATGTGTGTATAGAGCGTTCTCCCCTACAGGCTAAAACGTCCCAGCTACCAATCTACTTGGTCATTGCCCCTTTATTTTCCACACTTACAGGCGGCACCCCTACGAGGGCTCTCCACTTCATTGCAGTCGGAGGTCATCGCTCCATCGAGTTCTACGTCTGGGTCATGTCTTCAAGACATGAAGATGTTGCAAGCTGGTGAGAGGACCATGAAGAAGCGCCCCGCAGTACAGAAGGGGAGTTTGAACGACAGGGATAGAAGACAAGAGCTGCGGGAGACTGCTGTGATCAACGGACCGAAAGACTACGTCGGATCCAATGCTTAGGCTGTAGAGAAATGGATGAACAGAATTGGAAGAGGTGGCAAGGGGACACGTCACCTCATTCATTGAGCGAGCTCGAACAGGATGACAGAATGGCTGGGAAGTCTGATATCTTTATATCGTTTCAATATATTACTGTGTTATTACGAAGGAGCCATTATTATTTCTTATTATAAAAATTTCTTCCGTTATTGGGCCTATGGACCCAGTCTGTAGTAGCTTATGCCTTCGAAAACTGCCCTAGCGACCTGATGACCTCCTAGCGAAAAAAATTCTTTCAGTTTTTCAGACTCAAATATTGTAAACAAGGTAAGCAATATTAGCACTATATTTGTGGTTTATCGTTAAGACATTTAGTATCAAAGCTGTTGGTGTCCATATTATGGATGAAGATGAAGTAAAAGGTATGATTGCTAATGTAGATAGGAGGAGAGCTTACAAACTAGAAACGTATCGGCTTTAGATTTGGCCCATATATGTGTCCAATGCTGAGTTATATCCGCTGACATTACTTTTCTTATTATTATTTATAATTTTATTATTATTAAAATAATCATGTACAGCCGTGTTCTGGCACTTTGATCGTTGTGAATCACGTTTAGGTCCGGCATAGGACCAAATAATAAAAAAAATCTACTGATTCGGCTGGGCCTGATAAATAAGCTGACAAAATATAAATTTTTCATCAAACCTTAGACGTTACACGGATCCACAGAAAATACAAAAAATGTTATTATTTAAATTTTAGCGTTATGTAATTAGTTGAAGGTTCGTCATAACGAAATAGGCACCGATTGCAAATATAACATCAGTGTGTTTGGTGACGCTTTCCTTGGTGAACAGAAATGCATTCGCTTCTACACTATATGCCGTGTTAGACATCGGCACGGTTTATGAACGACCGTGGCCCAACACAACTTAGCTCACCAGTTAGCACAACGTACGCGTACGACCCACTGAAAACATCAAGAAAAGCCTTTTACCATCGGTGCGGGCACATACACGCGACGATACTGAACGCTATGACGCGTGATGCATAGCCAGCCGCTTTTCTAGCAGCTGACTATTCCAGAGCTATAATTCCAAAAAGGTGGCAGCAGTGACCGCACCGGATCAAAGCAAATCAAGCAACACAACAGCGAAACCAAATAAAGGCAGCCATATGCGAACAAAGATAGTTCGAGTTGAAATAGGCCGCGACCGTTGCCTCCTCGCCCCCCAAACGCATGGCATGTTTTGTATGTCGAGTTGAGCTGGCTGGGTGGAAATGGAATTGGGGGAAAAGCATGTACGAAGACGCGTGAATCCCCTTTTTACTGGTTGTCTCAATGTCGTACACTTCAGCGAGCCGTCGCTTGTATTTTTAAAGCGCACCAACAGGAGTTATTTGTCGGCTTCCTGTTGAGATTTTGTGCTACCGCCACCGGCGCAACGCGAACATTCTGTCCCACCCCGTGCGTTGGTTGGATAGCGACAGCGATGAGAACGAAGACGACGAGCTCAAATCGTGGCAGTAAAAGCTCAGACCGAGAAGAAGCTTTCCCACGAAAACGAGACGACAGGAAAGAAAAAATTTATTTAAATTTGAGATTCTTTCTTAGTATGCATGTGTAAGGGGAACTGTAGAAGTTTGTGTATATACATATATACGAGTGTGTCGTGTATATGTGGGTGTGTGCGTGTCTGTGTGTGTGTGTGTGTGTAAGCGAACGCGATGTTCTGACCTCTGCCCTAAAACCAACTAACCCCTTGAGGAAACGGGAGAGGAAGAACCCCATCCTAGGTTATGTTTCCTACGTCCAACATGCAGACTATAGCCACCGTTGTAGTACGCGACAAAAAGGTCAGACCCGACCGTTGTCATAGGAATGCAAGCAGACCGACTGTAACGTTGTAACATGCTCAGTCAGTGGAATTTTGCTTCAAAAGTAGTTTGACTTGGCAGCCTGCTAGCCGTCGTCGCTCTTCACCCTTTTTCTGAGGTTATGGTGCGTACACTTATTTGACGGTTATCAGATGGTGACTCATCATAACCTAACTTTTCTGCACTGTATATGCGAGGCTGAAAAAGTAAACGGGAGAGTGAACAGTGAAAAGTACACTGTGCCCCTCCCAGGCTACGCTTGTGGCGGGCATGCGGGCTAAAGAAAAGAATTTGACAGTTAACTAAATTTGAGGGGGTTGCAATAAAAAGATTTACGTCTTTCCGAGATTTGAGTTCAAGCACTCATTAGTGCAAAATAACTTATGTTTTAATGTTGGTGTGAAATCCAGTCAAAATGCCTGCTTAAATGAACGCGTTTGGTTGGAACGAAATAGTCTCTTTATATAGAAATCGATTTTAATTACATCTAATAATTTGATGTTCTATTCAGGAAGAACGAATAGGAGAGAAAAGTTCAATGCAGGATGTGATTTCTGCTACTGTGAAGTTTTTCACAGTCTTCTAGAGTTGTTCCGTGATTTCCAATTATACTACATGCTATAGTAGGCTAGAAGAGGCGGACGAACGAAGATGGAGCTGTACCGCGGCATTGACGTTCCGGAGATAGTAATAGCGCTATTAGAAGAAAAAGAACGTGGGAATAGGGACTGGGTTACGCCGGTTGCTGTGCCATCGTAACTAAGTTTTATACAATGAATTGGAATAAAGAGGCGTAGCCATGCTTCACCAAGCGGTTGCAGTCGTTAGCTACAACCGGTAGTAGTCATAATGGAAACCGTACGAGCTGCTAGCTGCTGGCAAGGTTTGCCTTAACTGAGGAGGAACATCACGAGGTAGTATAAAGACACTATTAAATTTCCCTAGGGAAGAAAGCTCCAACTTGATTTTGGCTTTTCAGGTTTTGGGAGACTGAGGAACCGTTAGACTGCTGTATGCCAAATGGAGTCAGTTGGATCCATGGATGGAACAGTAACTTACTTTGCTTAAACTGCGAATAACGAGACAGAAAGAAGCCCACCGAGCTTCTACATGTTTATGCCATCCTAAGAATAGAGATGCATTCTGGAAATTCTGCCCGCTATTTTTTTTCGGGCAACATTTCTGTCTATTTTTCCCAAATTTTCACTCTAGTCATACATTTAGCTGTACGTATACGTAGGCACAGACCACACAGATGACTAATTTGTTGTATCCGCAACATTAGTCGCTTCCGTAGGTTCGTTTGGAATGTATGATCCACTGATTATTGAAGAAGCCGGATCGGCTTAATAAAGCTCTCAGTACGATGCGATTCTTCCCCCGACTGTTTGTCATCTTATCAACCGCAATTGCTCGTGTTCTAGAAAATAAATCCTTTTCATACCGATTTCTGAATGCTCAGAGCGGGATACTTCTCTTTGGAAAAATGTGTGTCGTTTTACGATAGTCTTTCCCTACAAAATCCTACATAATTAAAAGGCTTACATACTATAAACATGAAAACAACAGGCAAATAGCTGTGATTAAAGAAAACAGACTATTTAGTGATGTTGCGGCAATCTTAATTATAATGCGATTGGCTTCCGTTCCGGGGACCCTTGCGTTGCGACAGTCATAAGTAATGCGCAGCCCTCAATCATGCTCTTGCACCCTTTACAATACCAAATAATTTGTCTTAGCAAATTTGGCTGAAGTTAAAAAATGTTTTTTTATAGGAAACAGCCTTAGTCCACATGCAAGGCGTATTTAAGCCCTTTGAGTGAATGCTAACGCTTGTTTCGCAGCCTATTCGTCAAAAACCAGATCGTTCAGCCGACCTTTGAGCGGCCATTTTTCACTAAGTTAGTTTGCTAGGACATTAGAGTGCTCAGTGTCCTTTAGCTCATTTGCCAAGGCAGTGCCCTGGCTAACTAGATAATTAAGCGACTAGCTGTTTTCGGCCTCCTCGTGCATTCCATCAAATGCGTTCCTCATTGAACCTGTTGCTTACCTTAAAGGAAGTTTTCTACTTACATCTTGAAAGTCTTTCAATTCAAAGGTAATAAGGCGCTGTTTGAGTGAAGCTTTTAATAAAGTGTTAGATGCCTTTTTTAGTCTTGAACTTGAAACGATATTTAAACCGGCTGAGATGTACAGATTTAATGTAACTTCGATACATAGTTCTCACATTTGGCTCTTAGCTATACCAATGTAAATTCGTAATTAATACTTTGGAAATGGCATTTCCAATTCACTGTTTGAATGTTAATTTAAATAACTCGCACAGCCTACTACTTTTGTTGTACTCATTGAGTATGATTCTGATTTTACGCAGTTAATGACAAATCCATTCGTTCTGCTACGGCTGGCTTTTGCATCGCCGCTTTGCCTCCAACTCTTTTTTACAGGGACAGAGGGGAAATTTGTATCGATGGGGGGCTAGCGCAAATTGTTTTTTACACTGTTACACATGCATTGTAGTGTATGTGGGTCAGCGATTTGGCCATTTAAGTTACTGTGCTTTAATGAGCTAGGATTCGTTGAATTTGAATTGGAATTAGTTGAAGTCCCAATGGCACTTACAAGTTTTACGTATTTTTTTTATACATGTTCCCCATATATATCTCCTAATAGTACTGAGCGCCACTGATCCTAGTATGCATTTACGATTTGAGACTAAAGGTTTAAGCTACGAAAGGTTTTTTTCTATATAAACACACACGATGGAAAGGTCTGATCACGTCCAAACTGCTCCGTTTATTAATAAGGCGTAGACTGCAACCTCTTCATCCCTCCCTAGCGGGTAATCAGCTAACACATCGTTCCACGTCGTGCGAGACTTCGAATTGTGAGTACGGTCATAGTAAATTTAAACCAACCGCTTTGTATGACTGTGGGCATCTTCATTTGGTTGAAGCAATTGAGATTTCGAAATAGACAACGCTCGAAGGCACAACTGGAACAAGGTACTACTATAATATGTCGACTGTCGGAATCTCGACTCGGACTGGTGGCGGATTTCCGTGTCGCTCTCTCTGTTTTAGGTCGCACATGGAGGAGTCAAGTAGTGGTTGGTCTTACCTCTGGTTTTCTGGTAGCGAAGCAGCCCGCTGGTTTCTGCTGAGCCGGGTTCTTTTTGTTTTGATGTGTTCCGGAGGTCCGCCGCGCAGCGAAGGCAACCTGCTTCCCGTTCAAGCAAGCCAATCTGTGCACTAGGCCGATTGCCAGCTAGAGGACGCAACTTGAGGCCTGCCGCTGCTTCTGGTGCTGCAATTCGTTGTTGGGGGGACGCTTCTGCGTCCTCCATTAGGTTCTCGACTGCTTCATGCGTCAGTGAGGCGTGCTCACAGATCTAAACTACGTTCATTCGCCCTCTGTGCTCCGTCCGACGTTTTCTTTAGGGCTAACAATGAACGTTGGCTGGACGGTTTCAGCACGGGACGCTAATGAGCTGAGGGTAAATTCATTTTTTCATCGAAAGCTCTCTATTTACTGATGGTACTAGTAGTGATCTGTTATAGTTTAAACTGGTCATTAAATTACCCTAGGGTTTTAACCACCTTGTTGTAATCGATGATTGTTGTAGAGAGCATTATAGGGGCCATTAGATGGGTAGCACCCAGTAGGCATGTCATTAAATAAATTCTGTGCAGATCTGAATACGGAATAGAAGAACTTGCTGAAGTAAATCAGTAATTAGGGCTAAAGGTATTTACACTGGTAGCTACACTAAATCTATTTGCGCAATCAACCTTAACAACCTGTAAAAAATGCAGACGACCCAACCAATAAAATACAGAAGTAAATCTGTTGGTTGCCTAGTTTTATATGAAGAACTAATATTTTAAAAATGAATTCTAAATTCAACTAGTTAGTATGCACAGTCTAAATATACGATATAGCTTTGTCCTGGTCTTGTAAAAGCGAGCAGCTACGAAGTATTGCGCTATTGTCAGAGTGAAACGGAGTAGATTATCAGAGTAAAAATCTTCAAATCTCAAACTCTCAAGCTCGAAAAATAACGAGAAACCACAACATAATTTCCTCAAAATACGTATATATGATTCCGAGCTTATCTCCTTGTATTAAAAGGTATCTAGACGAGGGTTGGGGATTTTGATAAGCTCTATTTTCCGAAGCACTGCCACCCGCCTCTCCTATTCAAAGCAGTCGCCTGTCTGTGATGGAAGTGAGATTGAACACACAGGAGATCTCTGAGTCTTTCGCCCCTAACAGATTCGATGCCGAGCGCCACCAAAACGTCTCAGCCGCTCTATCGGACAGAAATTGTTTGTTTGCACTAGGATGACTTTTTCTATATCTGAGACGTAGTCTGCTCGATCCATGGATAAGCCTCTATGACGATGTCCAAGATCAACATCTAATACTATGAAGATTGCGCAGTCAACCCATCAGGGCCCTGTTCACAGCTAGCAAAGATAGCGACACATAGCAGAAACGATAGCAGCATGGCGGCATTAACGTCAAGCAAGGAAGCGCTCATAAGTTCCGAAAATCACGAGTAACTCAACAAAAGCATTTAGCCCTGTCCGGCATACCTTACCAGCTTATACTCACTTTTATGGTTTTGTAGGTAGACGCTAAAGGAGCGAAGCGCGAAACTGATTAAAGCCAGAAACCTCAGATAAATCGATACGTCCGTAAAGATCTACAAATTATTAATGATTACTTTTTCTATAATTAACACGGCATTATCGTAGTCATACATACGTTATTTCGTTTTAATTTCAGCTTTTTTGCTCCGAACATGATCATATTTAGGGGAGGACGCAGTATGTTCACAGTGTACTTCGACCTCGAGACTATTTCGCCCTACAATTTAATACTAAATTTGGAACGTGGTGAAATCTTGCAGTCTTAAACAGGTACATACGCATGTGGGTACGCCTGGTTGCGTTCCGTTGTTCGTTTTTTCGCATAAAACCTATACAAAGACCTGTATGACGTGCAATATTTTAATTTGCCTGCACTGATCCAACTCATTTCTTCCTTAGTTGATTTGAGCCGTAATTTACACAGAAAAACCACGGCATCACTGGAAAGCCTGAACCCAAAATTTCCGATAAGCTTACAACTCCGATCGAAAGCATTGCCCTGTTTCTAAAAAACTCCAGGGCGCTCTCCGGTTGCTCCTAACAAGCACAGGCTTCTCCTGAGCCAGAGATGCAGTACACATGAATGCACTTTGTTTTAATAGTAGTTAATGCATAGTGGACAGGCAATGATACTTAGTCTGCCAAGCCAACATGTGAGATCAAATGGAGGCGGAATGTATAAATTTCCTTCAGGCTCGTGCCTTATAATTCAAGGTGTTGTATATTATAATAATTGGGTAAAATTTCTAGTTTGCTATGACATTTGGATATCATTTCAATCCTTGAACTCAACATTGACCTTCGCGCACACGTCTAGCAAAAGTGATCCACTCAGCATCCCTTCACGGGTCGTACCTTTCAGCACCTCGCAGAAATTCGAACGCGGACAGAGAATCATAATTAGATACTGGTAACTGAAGGTCGCCATAACGCTATTTAGATGTGTATATTGTACAGCCGAGAGGAAAATTCGGACATCTAGACGAATATAACTGCTATGAGTTTATTATTCAATTTCTATTTCTACATAGGAATTAAGAGTTATCCTACAAGTCTTGCGTACATCGAAAATACGGTCCTTGGCCTTACGGAAAACCTAGGATCACATTAGCCGCTATCATAGGCTTGATAGATTACTTTTATCAGCCAGTCGCTTGATGGAATATCTAATGGCCATACCGAACGTAGGATTCGACACATAAAAGCTACTTTACCTAGTAGCATAAGCTTTCTTAGCTCGGCCAACGATCTACTCTGTGATGTTTGCGTTAGTTTAATATGTTCCTCAATGCTCCATTAAATATGCAATGAAAAACATAAATCTAATAATTGAGGTTTCTTTTAAATGCTAACAGTAGATGGCGCCACTATCCTTACCCGATGACTTGTTTTATAATGGATTGTCGCTTCTCACAATAGTCCCTTAGGTGTTCGATAGCGGATTACAGTTTAAAACATTTCTTTTGTGAAAAAAATCTGAGGTGCAGTCTACAATCGTTAGTCACTTCAAATAGTCCCACAGTAATGATTTAACGCAAGCCCTGGCTTACTGCGACCACCTTCAAAATACTTGAAAAGTTACTGCGGACCAAGTGTAAATTCGATGGCTCACAATATAAACCGAGTGCTCTATTGTTTCTAAATTACTATAATAAGACCGAACGTTAGCGAAAATAGCGAGAAAATCCTTGTGAAGGCTTTCCTGTCACCTCATGAGTAGCCTGCGTTGATTACTAATCTGTTCTATTAAGTAATTTTATCTGCTTTGCCGGACTGCTTTAGTGCTTCGTGAGTCACTTGATTACGCTGCAAAACGTGCACTTCCAATGTAACTATAGTACCTTTCTCCTTCCTGTCCTTCGTTGGAATCTCTATAAGTAAGGCTGTGCGATCAAAAAGCTTTTTAATCAACAAAGTTATACAAGTTAGTACGTAGTGTCCAAGAGCAGCTGGAAACCTTAAAATGTTCACGCGAAATTGCTTAACCATGTACTGGTTGAGCAGAAGCGCTATCGTGTCCCTAGAGCGAATAGACGGCACGTTTGTGGGCGATGGTCAGGTCTCGAGAGAGCAACGGGGAGGGTGCATAGGCCGCATGCCTAATTAACGCTGTCTTTGGTAGGCCTGACCCTCGGGGCCCCCTTTCCGATGTGCCCGCAGATTTGTCGAGCTATGAGATCTGGCATTATCTGCGCAAAGTGGAGGAGTACCGAGCCGAACAGGTAGACCGACACCAAATAGGCCCAAAAGGTGTAAAGTATGTAGCCCTCTGGCCAGCTACCTTTTGTCCTGAGAAAACAATGGTACAGAGCGACACGCGGCCGGGAAGGATTTGAACAAAACAGAAGCCCGTCAGCGACAAGCAGATAGACAAATCTAATGCGAGCCTATGCAGGTGTCAAAACGTGGCCACCCACAATTGCGACGGTAGACTTTTCACGCTCCGGAAATTCTCATGAGTTGCTTTATATCACCACACACATGTACGTCTGTACGTGTGGATTCTATCAAAATGGAATCAGTTAACTGCTTGTTAAACCTATGTTAGCTTTCAGTTGTTGTGATGTTAGCTTTCAATGATAGTAACGATAAATTATGTTAAACCTGTTTTGGTAGTAATAGTCTCAAAGGTATCCGTGATAATAATAGAACCTTTCATAGAAATAACGATTCAAGGGAGAGTCGTAAAACTATGAAAGAACATTAGATTGTTGTGTAAAATAATCGACGAAAACCATTTCCGCTGAAGATATAGGCGTAAGAAAATTTAAAATTGAATTGAGTTTGAAGTAAGCGAGAGGAGAAATTAAATTAAGAAAGTGGCCATATGCTCTGTCCTCAAAATCGGTTGAAGTCGCAGAGCTAAAACCACCTAAAGCCTCTTGTAGAATTATGATCATATCCAAGCTTCGGTTTGTGTTTACTTGGGGGACGTAGAAGTGCTGCATCTCTTAAAATGTTATTACCTCTTTAGTGAGATCAGAATAAGGCATGCCACCTCGATTTTTACTACTAAACTGCGTAGAAACTTTTGTGATATTAATTCTAATTGGCTTCATCGCAAAAAGCATGAAGTTCCCTTGTCCGCTAGCTCGCTGAAGAAAGGTGTAACGACATTCAAATAGAAGGGTCATATCCGTGTTCCGGATCTAGTTTCTGAACTTTAAAAAGCAATGGCAAACTCAACATAGACTAACATTATAACGATCTGGGTCTGTGCAGGTACATAAACCAAAATTCAGCAAATAAATGAAACGTGTGGTTATGTAATGTGGTTCAAACGTAAATAAACTGCTTGTATTCAAAGCATACTAACATATCATTCCGCACAATAAATTAACCCTATAATTTTATTTGTGTTGCTAACTAATGAAAAATCACTTGATATTGCGAATGCTTTCACACTGAGTGACTATTAAAGTTTTATTCGTTTTTGCAAAATGATGCCCGTTTCAGATGACGGCGCAGCTGTGGATAAGTTGTGGAGTATTTAAGGTCGATGTGAAATAACCGTAGAATTGTAGACGCTGTTTGCGGCGCTGCTCTGGTTAGCCTCACTCAGTTACGACCTTAAAGCGCCGGGGAAGTGTGAGAAGAGGACGCTGAGGAAGCGGATCTCGCCTCGCCTTCAAGCTCCCTTACCTCACTCGATCTGTCGCCAGTGTCCACTACGAATTGGTTTCCATCGTCTTCTTTCTTTTCCTTAAATTCCCACCCTTCGCCTTCCAATCAAGCCTGTCGATTCGCGCACCTTTGCAGCTACTACTGCTACCCTCCTACGTTCCCTGCTCTCTTTCCTTACGCCCTCGGGTTTTCGCGGCTTTCTCTCTCAGCCTTGTTCTTGACTATCTCTTTTTCAGTCCCCTTAGCCACTTCACCCCCACTCCTACCGGTGCTGGTGGGCTTGCGATGCTTGTGAGGATTTTGCGATAGAGGCCGTCAGAATAGTATCGATGGTATATCGGTTGTATAGATAGGTTTGGAAAGCAACCACAGAAAAAAAAACGAAGAAAATGAGAGGAAAAGAGCGGCAGAGGATGAGGGCCAGGTAGTACATGGGAGGTCGTTAGACGCAAAGCGATGGGCCAGGACGCAAAGAAGGAAAAGAAGACAGTTGTGTCTCTCGCAACATTGATGCTACTGCTAGCTGCAATCTCCGAGCGCGAAGGAAGGCCCTCGACAGCTAGGATTGAGAAGGCAGGGGCTCGGAAGATATTTCTTTTTCGTTTTGGTCGCTGGATGATGCTGGTAGCTGTGGTAATCGTGGCAGTTGAGGTGGCGGTGATGATGCGTTTGCTACTGCCATGGCACAAGAGTTACCAAAAGATGACTACAGACTAAAAATGGAAGTACTCGAGGGGTTCTCAGAGGGTCAGCGCGGAAAGGCTGTCATCCTCGAAATGTCGACGATAGTGCAAAGTTGCGGAGTCTGAGACGCCGATGACGAAGGGAAAGAGGAGAAAGCAGGAAAGGAGGAAGCTGCAAATCTTGACAGGAATCTGTGCAAGGCGTATGCTAGTCCGCTATTTGGCTGGTCTGCGGACCGCTCGATACTTCAAAAGGCGTCTCAACAAGCCGTAGATAGAATAGGACAGGTAGGCTATATCAGTTATTACTATGACTACGTATAGTGGAGTGACTTCCGCTGAAGTAAGTGTTGATGGAAAGGCAGATGAAAAGAGCGACCGAAGTGGGAAATGGGAGCAAATGGCGAGGCCACGGGGTGATCCGGGTGGTATATAATGGTCCCAGGCGGGGGAGAACCATACGAAACTCGCATATTTGCTACTTCGCCAATGGTCGAAAGGAGAAATGAAATTTTGCTACCACTACCCTTTGGTTTTGTCAAAAAACAACAGACGTGAGCCGATAAAAATTGCGTGGGTAAAAAGCGATTTTTAAAGGTGCTCAGTTAATATTAGTCAGCGACGTTACTATGGAAATTTGAATAAAATAAATACTTTTTATTATCGCATATTCCTTTCCATTAGCAACTGTGAACATACAAGCATTTACACACTGAAAGTACAGTACCTGACTCGAAATAGTTGCATTGGTCAAACGATCATTGTTCTCGAACGCAGAGTAATGCAATATAATACGGCACAAATTACAAACAGCGGGCGTTTCTGTGTAAGTCGTGCGTTTTCAGGTTTGACTGTCGTGTTTTGTATCGAGGATGCAAAATCTTGGTCGCAAAGTAGCACCAGCTGAGGCAGTATCACGTGCAGGCATTGTAGATATTCACTACTGACTGTATGATTGTATACTCTAATATTTTTTGCTATTTTTTTTCCGATAGACAAACATCGATGATACAAACTGTAATAGAAAGCTAATATTAATCAATGTTCGCAATTTATGTGACCCCTAACTTGTCTGAGCGAGCGTCTGGTTATTTACTTAATAAATATTGCTGACTATACCCAGTGACTCGGTAGGTTCCTGGAACTGGTCACGGGTCATGGCTCCATCTGCTTCGACCCGCATGCTCGTCCGCTGGATCCCAATATAGCAAAAGGCGATTTATATTAATCAAGTACAAATACGACAACTTATGTCAGACATCCAGCTCGATACCGCAATCCTCTGATATAACATCGCATGCACGGGTCGCATCATTGCGATAAGGTGTATAGCCTAGTTCCTCGGAGGCCACACTCTACCAGCCTTCACGTATTTGCTTCTCGAACATGCCTCATTGCCAATGTCCATATGTAGGAGCATAAAACAACACGCTTACATGAGTACTATACAAAATTATATATATATATATATATAAGGTAATGTGTTTTTGACCGCCAATATGTCCATTTGTGGTACTGCCTACTCGTTTCATTGTTATCAAACTGCTATGCTTAGTGTTGGCAACAGGCAAAGCTTCATGGGGGCCACCCCAGCGAAGGGAGGCGACTGCACGACAGTGTTTTGCCTAGCATGGCATCTCTTGCGTGTTTCAGTTTTGTGCCCGGCAACGCTTCGCTATTTTATTCGCACAGCGGTGCAAGAGGTTGTTCTAAACCGGGCTGGCCGTATTACTGGCACTAGGAGTTGTCACTGCGGGTTGATGTCGCGTTCGTGTGAAAGGAGGCGTGGACCATAAAATGTAAACGAAGATGGGACGAAACCTCGTTCAATGTTGCCTGCTGCTCCTACCGCCACCCCTTTTTCCAGTCTATACAACGCTGTTCTCCATAGACAGCCTTCCTTCTTTATCCTTGGAGCGTGCGTGTTTCTTTAGGAAACGATGGCGGCAACAGCACCGGTAGCAGCCAATGCGCGACTGTGGCAGCATCAAGCTCGTTGGTTCCGCTTGCTACGTCGGCGTCCGGCTCAGTGTGCTCGGACCCATCCTGCTCGTTCCTCCGATTGTTCGTTGTCTGACGAAGCCCACACGCGCACCACCGAAACGACTCTCTTCACAACTAACCTACGCGTGATGGCTGCCGCCGAAAGTCTGCCACTGCGCCAAGTTCAGACACGTCACCCCTCCTTTCCAACCAATCGTCAGTTCCGCACGTAACAGTTCCCAGTCTTGTTGTTGCACAACCTTTTCAGGTTTCGCCAAGCTTGAAGGCTAGCGCTGAGGTTCCGCCCCCCTCCTTTCCCAATGGGCTCCAGCTAGCTAGATTGAGAGAGGAGACATACACAGCGCACTGCGAAGGGGTATACGACTGCGAAAAGGCAGGCTGCTAGCCTGCAGAGCAGGTCTTCCGGCACAAAGCGGTAACGATTACGGCTCTTGCGCCGTAGCAAGTTGTCGTCGTCCTCGTGCTGTTCGTGTTCGAGCGACGAATTTAACGACGGCTACAAAAGCCTCCCGCCCCAAATTACACAACACCTATACCTAGATCTCGCTATGCTGACACGAGTTGGAATTGAACTACCCGCAATGGACGGCCAACTGGCCACAGCGCCACTTGGTTCGCAGGGTCGAGGCACAGATCGTGAGGGGCAGCCACGATTTTGATATTGGAGGGTAATATCTAATGATTATTGTTTTATATTAAATATGTAAACGGTTATATGCCTTTTACGCTAGAAAATACTTTGATTAGGGCGTCTTTCTATATACAAACAAAACGTCTCAAGCCGTAGTTCCCAGGGTAGGGTTGTGTTACAGCCATGTTATAGCCGTCCAATGGGATAAGTAAGCGCTGTAATACTACTGTAGTGTTGTTGCTCGTTCGAAATGAAGAAATAATCGAAGGAGGAGAAGACAGCAAACAGTTGTCGATCCTCGGGGGCGAGCCAGCGATGGGTTTGGGTTAGCAGCATCCATTCTCCGGCAATCCCCAGTGGTAAATGGTCTACCATTTTAGCAATGTTTATCCTAAACACAGTCAGTGACTTAGCTGACTATCGTCGATGAAACCTTCCCGGCACGGCTGTATCCATTGTCTTTGAGCAACACTTCTTCTGTTGACATTATTGCACCGCTGGTGCGTCGCTCGCTGTTCAGTTGTCGTCGTCCAAGAAGTTCATTTTGAACATTTTTCTTCCCTTTGGCGAGCACTAGTCGCTTCAATAGCAACTTTTTATCCCTAATCACGCCACTGTTTAGCCTATCTTGTGCTTCTTCGTTGCACGAAGTCGACGTTTTCTTGAACGGTTGCTCGAACGTTAGCGATAGAGCATCGTTTACTTCTTCATTTCTGTCTTCCTGACCCACACCCCGCTTCTATTTCGTTTTTCTTTTCCTTCACCCACTCCCTTTTCTTTCCTCTCTCGTCGTCTCTCATTCGTTTGGTTCAATTGAAAAGCAAGCAATGGCTATTTTGTGCTCAGTCGGCCACGGAAGAAACGATGCGGTTGGTCAAGTTCTTTAGAGGACGAAGATCGCCGCCGTTTTTGCTGGTTGCGTAGCACAGGACGCGACCAACGCCATTGCCATCTCTAGTAACGATCTTCTGGACTTTCGATGCGTAGCCAATTGACCGTCTTTACGATTACTAGTAGTAATCTGCTGCCTTGCTTTTAGCTAAGGCGCGGCCTTTTGTCGGCGTTACTCCCACATCTGAAGCGTCGTGTAGTAGCAGAGTTGAGCTTAGTCGCCCTTTCCTTCGTTGACTTCGATGGAAACAACTCACCAAGCTTGCACGGCAGCCAGTGGCTTGCGCAAACAACGCGGGGTGGGAAACCTAGGCCTGTCTAGATGAGGGATGTTATGGGAAGGGGCCGAAGTGGTGGGTATGAAGAACGCCCTCGTTGAAAGGGTGGCTGTGCTCTCTTCGAATGTGCCATCCCGAGCGCCGATGCGCTCGTCGTGTTGATGACCAAGTTTGTAGTTCATCGACTTCCCGTCCGCAACAAGAAGCGGAAAAGCAGCAGGAATTCAATGTATCTTTAAGTCAACTGATCACCGCTGGAGAATGGACTGATTAAAAGCGGTTGATAAAGAGCCAGCGAAGCCACATAACTTAAGAAGCCATACAGCGGACTTCAGCGGTTGTCGGAACACATCAAGCCATGCACATACACTTCGAAAGTGACAGGTCGCATCGATCTTTGCTGTAGCGAGCGGGAAAATACAGTTTGCAAGACTTGCATGTGTGCAAGTGCGCTAAGATGAGAAAAAGGATGGTGCCGGTAAAGCGGTATGGTGTTGCTTGGACCACGCAATCGATTTAAATGCTTGTTTCTTCACATCAAAGGCTATACATAGCGGGTACGTGTCCTTCAGCCAAAATATTTGCAATAGAACTTTGCGATAGAATTTAAATGGCCGCCTTTGTTGGTCTGTAAGCTACTTCAAGACCAAAGGGAATTTTCAGATAACTTATTTGAATTTTGGCCAGAAAGTGAATGGAGCACCAACTGTGGTAGGCGCACTTCCTGTGGTCAGTTGCAAGTAAAGTGATAAATAGCTTTCTGCGTTAGTTAAAGCTTATGAGCTCATAGATGTTCCAAGCAAACGAATTAAAGTACATAAAAAGCTATTCTATCTTTGCACGTTCCTCAATATCGATCTATCGGTGTCATAATTAAATTTAATCAAAGGCAAGGATAATCTTATATTGTATATTAAAGTGAGTAAATGGTTTAGCTTTACCTTGTGTATTTGAAGTTCCTATTATATTCTAGATTATTCTATATTAGATTATCTTATACATGGTTGGACTTTTAATTAAGCGTTGTAGTGACTTCAATGCCAAATGTGTTCAACGAAGGTTCAGAGAAAGTTCAGCAACTTTGGTTAAACGATAAGAACCGCTTGTATATGATAACACTACACTGTCCTACATACCTACACTGGATACATCAGTATGTCCATTAACCTACTAAGAATCGATAATATCTTCTGAATTTCAAATTTTCCTCTAGTTTTTGGTATACAACAGCTTGCTCACTTCTTCTCCGAACTCACTCTAGAAGAAACATACGGAAAGACAGGTCATACAACCCATATTCTATTATTTTCTAATCGACCATGCGTATTGTGCTCGTCCAGTTAGCCACTGTGCGGCCCGTCAGACCCATGACTGCAAAATCGAAGCGAATAGCTTGCCATCGACGACGACCTCCGCCAAACTCACAAGGCCCCCTTGCCCAATGGGGACGATTGGCGCTGTGGGACCAGCAGAGCTCATTAGGGCTGCGCGCAGGACAGGAAGCAATCCATTCACATTAACCCTTGGACATCAATGGCAGAGAAATGGGGCAATGGAAAAGCGTGAAAGTGCTAGCTAGAGGCTGTTGCAAATGCCCATGTCGTAGTGTCGTGCTCCGACGGTACGGTTGTAGGAGTTGGCATTTATGAACAGACGCTATTCTTGTGATGATGGCGATAAGCCTTCACGCTAGACTCTGCGGTCCAGTGAAGGCTCGACAAATGGTTACCGTTGCAGCTTTAACTGCAATTAAATACAAAAAGGGAATCACCATGGGCTCAATGTGATGTGCGGAACGGGGATGTCTCTGAGCTCAAATAATGTCATGTCACGAACTCGACAACGGTGTGAATAGTTTATAGGCTATTTTAATTTTTCGATCAGCGGTCATTTTTCTCTGATACCTATAAAAGTATACACTATTCGAAATTCGACGTGCCCCTCATAATAAAAAAGTATAATAGACAAGTAATAGGCGCATAGGGATTATTGAAAAATGTCTTAGCTAATATTACAAATCTGTTTATAGAGACACGATAGAATATTTTATGTTCATTATCTAACAGATATATTCTGTAACTACTTAAACACCGAAGACATCTGCGTGACGCGGTGGGACAAACTTCGAGACAACCATTCAAGGAGCCTAAATATAACAGGCCCTTGCTGTAACCTTAAGGAGTTTAGATTTTCACTTTTTCTTTGATGTATTCTACGTAAAACGTATTCTAACCAAATGTTACTCGATAGATAAAAAAATCTTCCTTTGCTTGGTTGATATCAACAGATGTGGACCGCTTCTTAATTATAATTTAAGCATGCATAAACTTTTCGTTTATACGTGAATTATATTTCTCTTTTCTATAACACTTCTATTTCCTTAGAATATTAAAGTGTTACTCAATTCACGTTTTACTGGTTTTGAGTCAAAAAAGTAATTCATATGAGGTCGCGAAAATCTATATTTGATGAAGTAATATTTAAATATACTGGCATTTTCTGAGGAGGTCATGCGCAAAAGCTCATAAAATCTCTATGTATCGTGCCGAAAAAGGTTTCCTTCGCAGTATGATCAATCCAGTTTCAGGCCATTACTACTTTATCAAAGGCTTTCCGGTCAAGCAGCAGCTATCTCGATTTATTTCCTTCCATTCTAATTTACGCTGAGCCAAAATGAGAGTTTAATTGTAAGCTGAACTAGA
The DNA here is from genome assembly GCF_002532875.2 of Varroa jacobsoni. Lineage (NCBI taxonomy): Eukaryota > Metazoa > Arthropoda > Arachnida > Mesostigmata > Varroidae > Varroa > Varroa jacobsoni. The sequence continues at coordinate 105,718 of NW_019214488.1, forward strand.
AGAAGCACAAAGTACATTTCCAACCTCAGGTAGAGAACATGCGTTCTCTAATAAATAAGGGCTAGTTAAATTCTCAATGAAAGAACAAAAACGTTGCGTGTCACAAAAGTACCCAGGAGCAATACGCAAGTCGACGAGTCAGCAAAGCCGAAATAAAAGACCAGCCTCAGCTGGCAGAATGGACAGCTTCGTTTTATTTCGTTACCTGCGCCCCCGCATTCCACCGCGACCATGCGAACTTTCCCGATATATTCTTCGGGCTGCCGATGCTCCTGCTACCAAATCTGTTCATTCTCCCTTCGCCTTCGTCCATAGTGTATCAAAAATACGCGGACAGCGAAGAGGCACCGTCTCCGCTAGTCATTCGACACATCGTCTTCATAAAATGCGCTTGCACCCCCGACGGAAGCAGAACGAGAGGTAGCTAGTGTAAGAGTATCGAATACGATTCCAGCTGAAGCTAGGTCGTTCATCCATCCATTCTCATTAAGGATGCTGCATGCCCGATTGTCTGAGGGGGCGGCCCCGAGAGGCGAACGGCGACGAAGGGAGTACGAGTCGTCGCGCCTGCCGGTCGTCCTACTTGCTGCATCTGTGGAGGTCGTACAAGCTTCAGCGTAGGCCGCCTTTGCCGTCTTCTTCGCCGCCGCCACAGTGCTCGCCTTCGCTTGCACCGCATCAGCGCGTGTAAGGAAGGATGCTCTTCGTCAACCTGCCGCCAACTCGTCCGCTCCATGACTCCTACTGCTCTATCGAACACGAGCATGGTAGCTTTATTCGGTGTCGTCATCTGTACTGTCAGTTTTGCCGACCGCGTAGACAGCCACCGCAGGAGGCACCCGACGTCATACGGAACCTGGACCGAGGACAGTAGCCGGGTGTCGCGCGGTGCGATGGGTCGGTGGCGATTTCCTTGCAAGCAGCGCCTCACCACTAGTCGCTCCACTACTTCCGGCGGCGTTTCCGTTCACGCCATCGACTTCCTCGCGACGCGGCCGTACGAGTTAGCAGACATTGGCCGACACTACGAAGGCAACAGAGACAATAGCACGGCAGAACAGAAGATGACTGAATGAGTTATGGTAGTGGCCGTGACAAGCACCGCACCACTGGCTGAGTAGCGGCATTGCGCGCAGTAGCGGGATCGAGATCCTGGTTTTGGTCGACGAAAATGAAAAGGGTGGGTCGACAAGAAATGTTCCGACATGTTTCGCAGGCGAAGGGCAGGTTTTGGAAGGAAGATGTAAAGGGTAAGGGGGTTCCGCCAGAAGGCTCTACAGGGGCGCAAGTGGCTAGAGGAACATACCGACTGACGATGGGCAGACACGAAAGCATAGGAAACGAAGAGGGATAGCCATACATACGAAAGGAGAGAACGCCACCGACGGAGAAACCTGTCGCTGGTTTACATGCCCACAGACCAGAAACGGTACGTGAACAACAGAAAAGCGGGGTGCAACGGAATAGCTGATACGTTAGAGCGTTAGATCTACAACTACTCATGAGAATGTTTCGCATTTTCCCTTCCTCTCTTGCTCGCGTTCACTCTTTCCATCCTTTTATTAGATCCATCTAGTCCAGTGCTGTCATTTTCGTTAGTTATATGCCCATCGCCCAGATGAGGACAGTACGACGACCAGATAGTTGTTGTTGTTGTCGGCAGCGAGTTAGGATATAAATCACGCTAAATGTTTAGGCCAACGAGCTACCGTCCTGCAGGCTTTCTCTTTCTATTGTTGGATAGCATCGATCAACTGTGCACAGCTGAGTGAGCTCATGGAAACGTTAGAGAGAATATCGCGAAAATAAAAACTATTGAGAGAAGTAATGACGGAATTAGTCTAAATGACTGATATCTGATAATAATTTTTTTAGCCTCTGATAGATCCGGATCGGGTATATTTAACTTAGTTTGGTTCATACGTACCTGATTATTACACGAAATATTATGAATTACATTGAAAAAATCTAATATAGTTTGCCTATCTGTTCCCTAACCTGTGCAACCCGATCTTCTAGTGTGAGAATCTACGATGGTTGAATACAAAAGAGCAGAAACATGTTATAGGCAATTTTTTAAAAAACGTCTTTGGGCCACATATCGCTGTCACTACAGATTCACACAAATTCATAAAAATAAAATGTAAAAATTCATGAAAGGGTAAACTGCACAAATGCGTTATTTTGACGTTACTAAGATGTCGTCTGCATACCAATTGGCATTTTTTCACGGATAGGAAAATTTCAGTAGTAAGAACGTTCTTCGCAAAGAACAGCGAATGTCCGCAGGTACTCTAGAGCAGAAACGCAATAATGAACGGCCATGCACCATATAAAATTAAAGGACAACGCCGTTCGTACCGGGTCCTTATCCCTATCGCCTAGAACATGCAAGAGTATCTGGGCTGGCAGCAGTAGAGCTAACAATAGTTGAACGAGCCACGGAAGCTGGCACGTTGCAAGTTGTTCGCAATTACTCCTTCAGTTGACCAACATTCACTGGCAGTAAGCAACCAGATACAAATAGGCACGAAGGATATCACGAAGGAGCCTGCGACTCTCTGCGACATCGCTACGGCAGGTATTCGTATCTATGTATACTCTCACACTAAGGCCATCATTTGTAACTACCATCGCAGCCGTCTCCAGCGCCTAAGGCTCATCTATACAGCCGCAGAGCACACTATATATACATGTATATTTATATGCGCGTATACAACCAAATATTGCCCAGTGCGTTGCACTTACATGTGTAAAACCTTATATATAGGATGCAGTAAATATGTATTATGATTATTATACGTGCGCGACGAGTAGGACCGCAAAAAATGATCTTGTATGTTATTGGCGGAGGTAGTCAGCGGGCAGGCAATGGAAATAGACCGGATAAGAGAGCAGGTCTCTTGCTTTTACTCTCTTTTGTCCGTAGTTGGCGCACAGAGGGGTACGTCGGGTCGTATCACGTATCACAATCTGTTGTGCGATAGGTCGAGCAAAGAGGCCTAATGGAAAGACGCGATTAGCAGCAAACCAATGACTATATCATTTCGTGCTTTTTGGCATATATAGCTACTCAGTTCGAAACAATGTTTGTTGTGCACACGAACACCGCACGTATACACATGCGATAGTCTTATATGCATATGTGTGTATGTACAAACACCACGTCGGAAAATGGACTACTGTATTAAACTGTTATTTTGAAGTATTCGTTTAGTAACAAAAAAAGGCTGTCTCATTATGCTTGTACTTTTTGTCGCTATGGTCCCCGATGTTTCCTAGATTAAGACATGTATCAACAGATCGACTGATGGGCGTTTAGGGCGGCCAAATCATTATTAGGGGGTTTCATTGTTTGCTTCTACGTAATCTCTGATCACAAGGTTCGTCATTGCATTTTAATAATTCTTATTGTATGCAATGTACAACTAACTGGTACTGTTTTGCATTATGGCAATGGTATTTTATTTACGAGAAAGTCCAGACACACATTCTGCCATACTCTATTCGTTTGTAGCACTCGATGGCTGACGTTCTACGGAAACATATATACATAGTCATTGGATAGCGGAATTTGACTCTACTACTACATGATATATATCTAACGTATTATAGCACCATTTATATATATTTATAGATTTGTCTTCGGCTGTTTCATAGACGGAAAACGAACTGTTTGCATTAATTATGGTTAACTGATAATCGTACAAGGGCAGCTGTTACACCACAGAAGGACAAATGCTGGACTAATATGTTGCCAGCTCCGGGTGTTATGAGCTACATTATATAACATCATTGCTAGCTTTCACAACACACACATATATATATACATAATAAAGGCTTCCAGCTGACGTAGGTAAAAATGTAAGGGATTATAAAGTAAGCTACATATTTCACAAGGTTTTCTCCTGCTTTCCTGAGTGCTTTGATGAGCGATAACATTGAATTAGTAGAGCTGAATGACGACTACGCAACGCAGGTCATCCTGGTGTTGCAGGGACGTAGAGACAGATTAGGTGAACGTGAAAGCTAAACATGAAATAATTTAGTGGCCTCAAATGCTAAGTTGTTGGCCTATTAAGGTGAATATGTTTAACATAATGTACCTGGTGATCTTTTTTACTTCTATTTGCGGGGTTTTGAATGATCCGACGTCTGCTATGAAAACAAAAGGTGCGTTCGAAAAGCTTTCAGACATAATGTTGTTGTGGAAATAATGTGGCCTAGTGGTGAAGAGGCACAGCAGCTGGTTACGCGTTAAGGATTATTTCTGTAGCACAATTAGAATAGAGGCTCTTTGCAATGTGAAAGCCGTTTGCGCCGTAACGTTGGCCTATGACAATGGGAAAAGATAAATGAGGTTAAAATAGGATAAACTTCAAATAATTTTTTGCGAGTCTGAAGCAATACTGTTATTCATTATGGCTAAATACCATTTTCGTCATCCTGGTTATATGCAACTATCCGATACCCGATTGACGTTTCGGTTCCTGTTTTTCTTCTCAATATACATATTGGTGGGTTAGATTCGTCCTTCCAATTAAATAACACTTATTAGGCAAAATCTTCTACTTTCTAAAAAAGCGACAATAACAAGTTTATACGTTCTAAGAGTTGAAGTGTAATGCCGTATACTTGTGAACGTTTTGGGGCGACAAACATCTATCATTCCTTCTACGGAATCCCGACAAATTAAAAAAAATCATGCCAACTATTACGGATTCAACATAGCTAAAATTAGCATATTATCGAACGTTTATAAAATGATTTATAGAACGAAAGTTCGCTGAAAATTGATATATTTTAGAGACAAAGATGTGATACGTTTCTCATGAGGTGTGAACTTTTTGCTATAATTGTCCACAGACCTCGCCAGCCCCCAGCAACGCGTCGCAGTTTCGCGAGCTCATTGAAGCAGCATATTCAGTTGAGGGTTAGCCGAAGGCAATCTCGGAACTCAGTGTGTGTGCTTCTTTTTCCATGCGATACAGTAAGTGTACTCTTTCAACTATGAGAACACTGCTTTTTTCCTATGCCTTACGGAAGGTAACAGTGATCGGTAATGAAAATGACAAACCTACCTTATTATTTTTCATCCCTATTCTTCATATTTAAACATCGTCAATTAACTAAGAGCAAATACGATCATATAGCATTACGATCGCAATCTAATTTTCTTCAACGATTTTCTATTATTATTAGTACTACTGCAAAAATTTGGTTTAATGGGAAGGAAACATACGAAACGTCTTGCGTCGTAGGCAATGTCGAGCGAGACATGGCCTCGGGCAGCGTTTATTTCTGTGTAAGGGGTGCCACACTACAACACACTGCGTACCATGCGTAACAACTTTCTTCCTTCGTGGCTTTCTCCCTCTAGTTCATTCTTTTTATCGTTATATGTGTGAGATAATCAAAGAAGAACATTACATGCCGTTGACTTGTACCTTTCATGATTTTGCTCTTCCGCTTTTCGAGACCAACTAAGAAGCTGCTAGTTTCCGCGATGTCGACACCCCCGTTCTGGCTGTAGCCAACTCCCTTCCGCCAGCTGCAAGAAGATATTGTTTTGCAGATGCAAACCTGCTTGTGTGTGCATCTGTGGGTATGCACACACATGATTATATTCGTTCACATATTATCTACGTGTATTACACAGGATGATTAAACGGTCCTACATAGTTGAGTCTTGTTAAACTGCACGAAGTTTCGTACAGCCAAGACTTCATAAAATCAGGAGTTAGATCAGAACTGCACACGAGCTTTTCGCTCGGTTGTCACCTAAACACCAAGTACGAAGCTTTTTTTTGCTCATTCTATGTACGTGTACATGCTTGAGGCCTGCTGTCTAACGTCTGCACATCGTTCGATTTCCTGATCTCTTAGGCCCTAACGGAGTAAGTGGGTTCCCTCATTGCTGTTATGTACGTTTGGTTGATAAGAATTATAGACGCGTAGAACGCAGTGAAGGTGACCCACTGTCTATCTTTCGAATCCCCTTGAAATACCCTAGCCCTCATCGGAGTTCTTAGACCCGGCGGAAAATTTCTCCCTGTTAGCCGTGTCTGACGCCTATTCTGCACCCAACTCATTTTCGCTGCGCGTCTTCGTCTTCGTGGCTTGCCAGCAACTGTTCGATATTTTGCGGAGACGAACCAAAACGGGCGAAGGCAGAACCCGTGCCCCTAGGGCAACTACGGTAATAAACACACTACCAAACCACCATTACCATACACGGCTGCAACGTTGCTATAGTTACTGACGCATTACTGCAGCAACTATTACAACAGGCAGTATAGCCTCTAAGCGCCTATAGACATGTAGAGAAGCCTACGATGTTCGCATACATGAGAATGTACTATGGAGGCTTATAAGCACATAATTTCCTAGACACATTTGACAAAGGCACACGCTAAGTTAGGTTGGGAGCATATATATATACTTAATTGTGATTAACGGAGCGAATGCAGCGTTTTAGAAAAAAATTTCTATAATTGTCTAAGCTAAAGATTCTAATAAATGTCCTAAAAATCAATTGCATAATAGTAGCTTTTAGACAAAAAAAAAAAGTTATGATTAAATAGGTACTAATCCGGGGTGACTAGTCTTTAAGAAATTATTTTCTCTCATGATCTACCAAAATATGCTTGTTTTGGGGGGAACCGCAACTTACATAGCAAATAACCTGGCTACGGTATGCGTCACGTGGCCGCTTGTTACTCTGTCGCTTACCCGATTATATACCGCGTTTTGCTAAAAGTTGAAAATCTTTTATGATGGAATGAGTGCTTATAGCCGGGTCGTTAGCTCGCTTGGAATGAGCGAAGTAGACTGTCTGTGACCCAAATTGTCTATATGACAAATATGCTTGAGTGAAAACATTTTAGTTAATTGGTGTCAGAAGAATCTGAATGAAGAACATTATGAATAATGTAAAAAAACAACAGCATTGCGATGATGATTATAATAGCTGTTCCTGATGCTCAACATAGAAAAAAACAAGGCTAAGTTAGTAGGAAACTTGAGGACTAGCAATAGATGAAGTGTTTAATTTGTGTTCAGTAGTGACGCCTGTCTAAATATGTCTCCGATAGGCGTTTAATTGAAAACTCAAAACGTTTGTGTTAAGCAATTCACGCAACTTTATGCCCGTTTAAGAGCACACATTTACTGAACAATTAATAACTTCGTGTGCATGCATAGATGCGCTGCGATTAGACTTTAAGGCAGCTTCCAGCTACATTATATAAGTTAACCTCCATAGGTGCAATAGAGGGTTAACAGGTAACGAAAGAGATTGGCCTCAATTTTGTATGTGGGAACCCAAAAATGCGCCGTGCAGCGAAACGGTCCGGCGCATTAAATCGATCGTAGTGACCATTAAGGATGGCCTCGACATAATTATATAGCTTTCCTACCAAAGCTTGTAGCTTCATTTGTGCCGACCTTTATCTTATTGGTGTGGCCTAATTGAGTCAACCTGATTGTTGACATTCCGTATAGAATAACAAGCAGTAGCTTGAGATGGATCTTTATCAATATTTCTGCAGACTGTAGCTCACATAATGTTTTTATTGACTTAGTAAAGTGTGTAGAGCAAACATCAAATGTCACCACCTATAGATTCTAACAAGAAGAGCTTACCTAATTAGTGATGGATGTACTATTGCAAAATAAGGACGATGTCCAGTGTCCGTTCCATCACATAGTACAAAGTAATATCAATGCAGGTCTTTCAGATGTACTTACAGCTGATAAGCCTCAAGTCATTACGATAAGCAAAAACACATGTACGTTTGCCTACTATTTTAATTGACTCGGACGAACGAACTCTATCTACGTAAGCGTAAGGAATGATCTACGTGGCGACATCATTAGAAGAATGCTTAGAAAAACGAGTAATAATCAAATCAAGAAGGGAACGTCTAGTGCACTGCTGCTATTACTGATCATACGCAAAGCGTTAGAGAGAACGGGACCTTAAAGACATGCACTATTGTTCATGTCAAATTGGCTGATGTTTCATACACACTGCCTTCGAACCCTGCCTGTCCTGAGCGATGTTCAGGAAAACTTATTATCCTAGCGAAGGGTGACACACCATTAGTAGTTTCACAGAAGCAGAATCCTGACATGCTAATCCGCATTGCATGTCACGACCAGCTTGTCGGTGTGGCGAAAACCTCCAGCCGTCCAAACTTGCGCCACCTACTCGCACTACCTGCCATCTCTTTATCTCGACACATCGGTTCGACTTGCTAGCGTTTGAAGCTCTCAAGGCATGAGGAAGCCTCGACCTGCGAACGCGATGGGCCCCCGGTCCCAACATGCAACAGGACTGCACAACGTTACTGCGACTTTTTACGCCAGCAGCTCGAGTAAGCAAGCAAGAGGATAAGTCAGACCTGAACATCCGTAATAGCACCGGAGGGTGTCATGAAACAAAATAGGACAAAAAGAGATAGAATGATAGAGGGTGAACTCGTTCTTATGGTGAGGCAATCAGTTTTGACCCAAGGCCGGTCTGTCGCACTACAACCATTCTTCAGTCTTATATGACAGTGGAGGATTTAGATAGGAAAACAGTACAACCTGTGAAAATATAAGCTAGAGCTAATACTAATTGATTTACGTACAGATAATAGAGCAGGCATAACTGGGCATTAGTTCATACTGGAAACGCGCTTACTGGTATACAGCTGGTGTCAGCGGCTAGTATAAGCACACTGTGGATAGGAAGACAAAATAATTTACATCGAACACTTCACGTTCAGTTGTTTTCAGCTGCATCTTATTTTAACCTATCTCAGACGTTTTTTACTACCACACCTTTCTTCGAACGCGATTTTGATTTGTCCTGCAATTGAATCCCGGCGAGTTTTATTTACGGGACCGGGAAAAATATCTGATCATGAAAACCTTTTTTGATTGCGAAATATTCCAACGTGTCCGTGTTGAACGTAAAGAAGATGCATGCTCAACAATATTGATCGGCGTGAGCGATTTAATTAGTGAGGAGGGTCTCAAATTTGATTCGATTGGCTGGACGTGGACGACGGTTCTACGTCGGGGAAAGATATACGGATTCGCTTACAAATGGAAGATTAATCAAAGAGTAGTCTTGGCTAGCGCGGCTGGCCTGCTGTGGTATCGTGTCGTTAGTGGGACAGCTGCGGTGAGACAATGCGGGGAATACAACAAACCTCCAGTTTTTCAAAGAAATTTCTTTTAGTACGTTTTCAAAACGTAGTCGGCGACGGCGACGGCGGCGTTTGAGCAACTAACAAGATTATTATTTTTCAAAGATGAATAACAACAGCAGATGGCCAGACGTGGGGGCCGTAAACAATGATAATTTGAAGTCAATCTTTGTTTCCGTTTCCTTTACGTCGAATCGTGGAACAGATCAGTTGCTGGAAACTTCAATTTTTCACAAGTCTATGCCATTCCACAAGTCAGCGTTTGGAAAGTGGAGTGCTTGAATAAAATAGTAATGATAATTAAACTAAGTAACAAACTACTGGTTCGACGATTGAGCAGCCAAGCAAGCGAGAGCTACTAGACTTGAAATGGCACGCCGTTGACGCCTAAAAGTCAACTAGACATTTCATAAGTGTTTAATTTTCATAATGAGGCGGATAAAGTCATTGATATGGCCTACATTTAGAGGCCGAATCAATTCAGTCCGGGTATTAGGCGTCCACGAAAATGCTATCCATTTCAGGGTTTCGACGTTTGCTTCAGTAGCCACACACCTAACCGAAAGCGGACCACCTTAGCAAATTTCAGCATTACTTTCAGTTGCCAATATAGGCTCAAATCTTAACATTTGCATGTATCTATAACTACGTATTGTTATAACGCCAACCGAATCTAATCCAACTAATAAACCATAATTGCCTCACTGATGTAGATCGAAGCAAAAACCATTAATGTTCCTAATTGTCCTCTTCCTGTTTCCACAAATGACACGTTCAGAGGTGTATCGACGACGCTTTTGTGCTACGATTCTGTTTTTCGATACCGCACTGACATGAATAAAAGATTTAGCTATCCAGTCACGGTAAGGACAGCCGCACTTAAACCTACTAAGGAATAGTGGTTAGCTCAGCTCGTTTGGCCATAGACCCCTTTGCTCATTTCTCAAGCATCACTGTTCATGTTTATTTTATTATAAGGGTTGACGACGGTTTATTGTTCAGGGTAGACAGCGAATGCACTCCGACCAAGTAGAAAACTTGACAGTGCTTTGTGTCCTACCATGATCCTGCGCAGCGCCGGGGTTGGTGGCCCTCGGCTGTGTATAAGTAAGTGGCTGTACAAGGAATTGGCTGTACATAACATGAGGTGCCGTTTCGAGACTAAAGCTACAGCAAAATAAAAACTAAGACAGGCCAGACATAGTTGGCGCCAGCGGTTCGAGGCTGAGGGAGAAAGGGGGCGAAGGCACGGAGTTTTACTCAACAGTTTATTAAATCCAAGGCTAGAGCAGAGGAGAAACGGGGCAAATATTTTGAGAGCCAACATCCTTCGGCCATGTTCATTAGCCGAACACAGCCAAACAACAGGCACGGGGCAACAGTGGAAGGGAGAAGGACACACACATTGTCACAGCAAAAGATGTGATTTTTCTTCGAACAAGAATATCACAACTTGGGCTGAAAGCATAAAGGAGGTCGGGCATAGATGCCTGTTTGACAAAGATTATAGAAACAAGATTTTTTGTTCCACATGTTTGTCTACTGATATTGTATTTTAGGATACTGGGTTTGCCAGGCATTAGACCTAGGGGAGAGAGGAAGAGAAATACAGAAAGCATACGGAATGAAACAGCTTTAAAATTTAAAGTAGAAGCTAGTTGGTTCAAAAAAGAAATAGGTGTAGAGGAAAAGCATCGCATAGGTACCTTCACGTATGTTTCGCCGTGTTTTAAATAGCAGATATGTGGAAATCGCAACTTTTAGCCTGAGAGTAACTTTCAAAAAGTTATTTTTGCTTGTTTATAGTTTTTTTTGGCAGCGATTCAATAGGACATAAAGCAAGATTTAGTTGAATCAATTCGCAATATTTGATACAGCAAGCCTAAAATGGCATGCGTCTTATTCCAGGGATCATAACCAAAAATGAAGTTAATATGAAAAATGTTAATTAAACTATAATAAATATGCAAGAGATCCGTCTCTACGTGTTACCCCCGAGACGTTGCTAAGCTCAGATGAGGTTTCAAGGTTGTACATACAGGTATGCGACCGGTGTCTACAGCGAACAAATTAAAGAACTTAAAATTGCTCCAGAATAACCAATAATGACAATCCAAGGAATACAAATCCTCTGTATGCTCTGAGGTTTACTTCCTCCATCATGTATCGAGTAACATGGGAATTTATTTCACGGGATTATATTAAAATTGCGTGCTTTGTGTTTTGAAGCCACGTCACTTATCATCAAAATTCAGTGCCAGCGTAGAGAAAAATATTAGGAATTCAATTATAGATTTGACCCGTAATCACGCTCTTTATGGCGGGCGTCCCCGTTGCGCTTATGTCTGATACTGCCGGATGATATATATCAAGAGATTACGATACTATCATGAACAGGAGGCATTATGAAACGCAGGTAATATTTGAGTGCAAATAAACTGACGCTTCATGACATTGCGATTTTTCCCTAGTCGACCTGTGGCCTTAAATGCCAAATAGCTTTCCGGCCTCAAACCGTGGGATGCACACGCTCGGTCTTGAGGCCGCGTCAATATTGTAGCTGCTAACGGTAAACTGTGAAAGCGCTAATTCTACGTATTTTGTCTTAGTGGAAATCTGTATTAAGTCTAATTGCGTTCAACTATTATGATCTGGACAGTCTAATTTGTTTCAGTGCATAGAGATAGATTGTGTATTTTTCTCATGCTTTTTTGACATACGTGCACTTTTACACTAGACAAAATAATTGTGGATCTAACTACATCTCAAAAATGAATTAGCAAACTCTAAGCTGGCTAACTGCAAAGATAAGGTTAATAATTTTTTCCATATTTGTGCTAGCAACAATGGGGCGATACATGTTATTTGCTAGATGCGTACGACCTATGTAGGTTCCCAAGGCGTACCTCGAGTAAGCCAGCAGATGCCTTCGAGTGAAGCAGCAATCTCCAATAGCTTCATGATGCTTTTTGCATTCCCTCTATTTTCTTTGCCTTCCAGTTTTCGATTCCTTATCTCTTTCCCTGATTGACTCGATCCACACGAATCTTTGTTCTATTTTTTCTTAACAGCTGTACGCGCTCCTTCTGCTGCAGTTGCTGCCACAATTGATGCCACTTATTGTTCCAATAGCCACTGGGCTACCAAAACCAACTACCTCGAAAGCGCGGTTTTCCTTATTTCTCCGTCGCAGGGCGCCTACTCCCGTTTCAACGGCCGGGACTCACCCATCCTCAGATAGTACTTCTTACTAAACTCAATAATCGCGTGACCACAGCCAATAAGAAAGTTCTCGAGAGGGTTGGCGCGCTCCCTCTTATTTATCCTCCGCCTCTCTGGACGTACACAAATACGAACTGGTACAAAGGACGAGTAGCCTTGCGAGAACTAAAGGCTGCTGCTACTTTAAAGTGGGCGACGACTCGTGCGCCAAATATTGCACCGGTAGAAGCAGCAGCTGCGGGGCCAGAAGCGCGCGCAATAGAGGCAGCCTCTTATGTGCCCTTCGGCACTCGGTGTTTCGAGGTGTTGCGGCCTTTTTACAGCAGGTAAATGCACTCGCCAGGAACATTCGCTGTTGGCGGACGTCGCGGCCTCGGCAGAGCAGCTCCGGCTTAATCGCGGCGACGTCAGGGCGCTTTCCGTATAAAGCTCATTCTTATTGAACACAGCGAGTCCGCTGCTGGTCATGCAGAGGTCACGCAAGCTGCCAGTCGCTACGTTAGCAATGACTCACAGGCTGTCACAGCACACTAGTCGACTTTTAGCGATTTGGGCGGACAGGACCGATTAATCCTTGCTCGTCAAAGTCGAAATTTTTCCTGAATAGGTTCTTGTCCTTCCCCGAGTAGTCGGAAAAGTCACAAGGTCGTGACAGCAGTATATTGTGCACGACCACTGTTAGCGAAGTGGCCAGCCTGGCGGCGGTGGTCGCCGTAGCTATGGCTTAAGTCCTACCAAACTTTCTTTGTTGTTTTAAAAGGGACACTTCCAGCCTCTGTATAACGGCATCCTAAATACATGCGGGCGCACATAGATACATCCGCGTCTATAATATATATTCGTATGGAGAATATAGTAAAATCAGGAAACCTGTTGACCGTTGGGCGGTGGCGCTCGGCAAGTCATACTATAATGTATGCGCATATGGAGTTATGCATAGATAAAGTGTACCCTCGGCTCTGTGTATACTAATATGTATCAAAGAAGATTGAAGGAAATCGATCAATACAACGTGGACGTTGACATCGGTATGGTACTAAGCCCTTAACTAGGATGTTCCGAACTGCCAATGCTGGTAAAATGTCTATATCTTAAGGTAAGTTATAGTAGCTGAATTGAGATTTACTAAGCTGTGTTTCCTTATTCTGTCGTCGACGTGCTACGCCTAACCAGAAACGCAACTTGGTCTGCTTCTAAAAGTTCATTCGAAAACGTGTTTCAAAGAATCCATATTCAAACGTAGTTTAGATCTGCTTAAGGGTTGCTGGTTTGGTTATAAAAACACAGGCAAGAATTAACAAGAAAAAAAAATTATGTGTTATAGGATTACTTTCTTTGAAACAATGAAACAAAGACTGGGAACGACTGTATATAGTTTGCTCTGAAAATATTCCCATTTGATCCGTAAATATAGGCCTCCATTGTGCAAACAGTTGAGACTGCGTATAACGGATGGTGATCTGAGAAGTCAATTGACGCTGCATTATTCTTAATAAGGTTTTGCCCCTTAAATACATTTTATGCTGCGTACTCGATAGGCAAGTATCAATTCAAAATAAATTATTGAATTGTTCAAGATATTGACTAACGCTTTTATAGGCAATTGCACCGACTTCAAGAACGCACATAAATAAGCCCTTAAATATGCGCGTTTCATTCGCATTTAACTATTGTTATATCTCTAATAAATTTCGAAGTGCGAAACCACAAGAAAAGAAGCTGGTTTTTGTGAGAGCAAAGTTAGTAGCGGAGAGTAGTAAAATATCCCAGCGAACTTTGTGAGCGAATTTCTTTCGAAAAATATGCATAAACGCAGAAGTACCCCCCCCCCCCCATCTACATGCATATAGGGGAGAATAAGAACGAACCAGTTAGTGGCGTAGTCTGAGGAGCGCAAGACCGCGATCGTTCGCTACTGCGGAAAGCCTTGAAGATGCAGAAGACTGCAAGACACCAGGACACCATAGCATTGTTAAACGTGTTGGTTGTGCCGTCTTATGTGCAGCGTGGCTCGTCTAACAGCTGGAGGCGCGGTGGGAGGATATATGACGCGATTTGATTTTACTTCCGGGTGTTGCTTCACCCCGGGTGTTCTTGCGTCTTACTGGCCTGTCTGACTTAGGCTCTACAACCGTGAGGCTATAACAGCACCACCATCACTACCATCAACCACAAGCGAGTCCACAGCCAGAGCCCCCGGAGCAGGAGCCACTTCTACTGACTTTTTGGGTGCAACCGGTTTGGGGTGAACAAGATGCGCGCCCTGCTGACGGTAGAACGGCCGTTCGGTTGATTTCTTTTCGCGCTGTGCCACCGAGTTGGCACATAGGCGGAGTTGTTGGCAGCGCTAGATTTGAGGGGCAGACGAACCGAGGAGTGGTAAACATAGAGCATTATAGGGAGGGACTGAGCCCCTGGCGTCGACTGTGCCGGCGGCGGCGGTTGCTGTGGTTTCGACGAACCGACAGGCGTTGGTGTATTCTCAAAAGCTCAACTTGCATAATCCGATTAGAAAGTTTATACTTGACGCTGCAGCAGCAGTAGAAGCAGTACATAGCGTAGGAAAAATCAAGTTATAAACCGCTGCGGTGAGGCTGAGGCGATCCACACCAGTAGCGATCCGCAGCGCACAAGTTCGGCATACACACAGCTTGGTAGTAGCCATAGCAGCAACCGTCGGAAAAGTAATAGTAGCATTAGCTCGGTCCTTGAAGCGTCAAAAGTGCTAGTAATGCAACAATCGCAATCAGGGCGGACTGCTTTCGCCGCTTACGGCCACCACTGCCGCTGTTCGCGCAGTTGCCAATAGAAAGCAGTGAACCTGTCTTAAGCAGACGAACGGGCAGACAGACAGACAGACAAACAGACGGATGGACGGACGGACATACAAATAAACTGACAGAGCAACTAACGGACCTATGTCTCATACTATTACTACTACCGCTTTTGCTAAGATATAGCAGGGACATACAAAACAAAGGAGAGCTACGCGGAGAGATGCAGGCCTAGTCAAATAAAAAAGCGGGACACTGAGGATAAGCGGGTGACGAAGAAAATGACGAAAAAGCCATGAACGATATGGAATGGGCGGAGGGCTATGGGAAAAACATAACGAAAAGAAAGTTTGTGTCCGAGAGAGGAGGGAAGTGAAAAGACAATTGTTTGGAAGCTAATGCAACATTGTACACCACACTGCGAGGTGCTTGTGGCTTAGCTTTTCTATCGTAAATAACAAAAAGGGAATGATACAGGGCTATAAAACAAGGGGTGACAATAGGAGAAAGTGAAGCAGTTAAGCGAGGCTGTAACATAGAAACAGCATATACCTCAAAAAGGACCTAAGGACAAACGGAGAGTTTGTTCAGTGAGGGGAGCTGGACCAAGCGTCAATAGGAAACCATCACTGCGAAGATGGCGGACTTGAACGAGACAGCCATGGAAGGCTGTCGCCGTCGCAACTTGTCTAACAAGAAAAGCCTGCCAATTTAAACACCCGATTTGGCTGATTGTTACTTTCTGATTGTTCTGAACTGATATCTGTAATCGGAATGGAAGCACAAATTAGTACTGCAATTGCTTAGCTTTTGAGATACCATCTGTTAAAGTTGAGAATATTGGCTGAAATGTAGCTTTTGTTGACTCTTTTCGAAACGATATACGCCATTGATTATCTATATGCTTATATAGATAATGATAAGTTAGTTTCACTCGAATGGTATGCATCTTTATTTGGTAGCAAACGCTTACACATGTTCTTGGTAGCACTGGCTTTTTTTGAGATGTTATGTATGGATGCATTGCTGGGGACTGACAGTAGAACATGCGTCAGAGCTCTGTTTGATTGCTTTTATATACGTGATCTCATTTAATGTTCGGTTAAGTGTCTTCGACACGCAAAAATAGTAATCCTAATTTCCTAATTCGCTTGACGCCATTAATTACTACGGTGAAACAATGTAAGGCCTTAAATCTAGCTAGTGCATTATCTAATTCATCCAATTCACTCATCACGCACTGTTTTGAGATATTCGGAAATAGCTATAAGTTTTAGCCGAATTTTAAAAATATAGATCCTTAAATACAGTAATTTGCAATATTCATGCCGCTATTCAAATATTATTAACGATAGCGGTTCTCAATAATAACTAATTATCCATATACTATGTGTTTAAGTTTGAAGATAACGCCTACGAGTGCTTGTTAACTTCAAGTTATTATTTCGTGTTGATGTTCTTTATTTCATCTCATATGTCGTGTAATCTGATGTAACGGAGGCTGGTAAGAAACTCCAGGTTTTTGGAACCCTAGGTTTAGCTATTTGTGAGTTATTTAAACCATAAAAAAAACCTATTCTATGTATTACAAATACGGCATAAACCAAGATGATGATAATCTATAAATCTAGAGCTACTTTGCCGCATTGCGTTTGCCAACGTTGCTAGATGAGAGAAGCTGTACTATGTAATACACCCTGTAACATTTTAGTTAGCTCTTAACTATGCTCAATTATCGATATTTCTCTATATGACTCAATTCGAAGACGAAATATACAAGTCTCGGGTTTCCTGATCTTTTGCCCCAATTCGCTAGTAAAGCGTCGCTACTTTTCTGCTGTCCTTTCGCTAATTCGATGGTACCATCAGCGTAGCCGATTCTGTGGACATTCCTTGTACATCTTTTATTACAGCTATAGTTGCAAGTTATTTCCCCAAAGGCTCCCTTTAAGGCAACACCGGTTCTTAGCTAAGTTAATAGCAAACTCCACTCAGACCTGACATTGTCAGTGGTAGTGTTTATTGCGGGGTAGTCGCTCTTGTTGTATTGCTTAACTTATTGTTGCAGCTTCTGCTTTCCTTCAAATGAATACTGTGAAGCCGATCAATAGATGACCTTAACGTATAGTGAACTCATGCTCTAGCCAAACAAATCCTACATGAAGAACAATTATGCGAATTTCTCGCTTTTAAAGAAGACTGTAATTTTGAATGATCGTGCATTTGTGATTTTAATATAATCATAATAGAAATAATGCTTCGTGACGTCCAAATGCGTTTCAAGTAATATATACCTATAGTAACATTTAGGAGCTTGCCCGTAGCTCCAAGCGTATTTGCATTATCGTGTGTATAATTCTTAAACACAAATAACTGGATAAAGATGACCTTTTAATACCCTTCACCAGTCAAGTAGAAACTAAGTATATTTAGATTGCGTATTTATTACAAACAGGCTAATGCGAAATTGATTTTGATTCCATGAGTCGCTTCTCCTGTAACTCCATGCAGAAGTGGCCACACATGATTATACACACTTTCGCATGTCTAAGTTTGATTTTCGGCGTCATTGATGATAAAGAAAGTGAGCGTTCTGTGCATCGTTCTCATTCCTTCGTTCTCTTACCCATACGATATTTTAATGCGAATACATTAGTACTTTCTGCAGCAGGAGGTTACCTTTATTACCTTTTTTTAATAAATTGGACCTGATTCCTTCCGAACACAAGATGAGCTTAAGCATATGCCCTCGATTCGGCCTCGTTGTTTGCCTAACTAGTTTCTGGCTAGGGCTGAATGAACTGTTCTTTCCCGACAGATGGACATGAAATGAGGGCCAACGTGTGAACAAAGGTTGGCGTTAAGCATAAACATCAGTTAAAGGCTTTTCCTACTGTTGTTCGAATAGAGATCGACCTGCTCAACGACAGACCCGGCAAGCAGGAACTGCCGTCATAATGACTAAGGATAAGAGGCATGATGATTCGTCAACTGCTGTCACTATTCTGCTCCTGCTATTGACGCACTAGCGCTTTCTTATACTCGAGGAATGGCAATATATATATATATATATAGCTATAGCTACATTACAGCTGGTCAGAATTCGTCCACCTCGATTTTTCTCGTTTCCCCCGCAACAGCTATCATTACTGCTACTACTGTCAGACCCATAACCGAGGTCGCGTTGCTTTCGCTATTGCTTCTTCCACGGAAAAGCTCCTTCAAGGGGCCTCCATGAGAGATTTGCTGGTGTTCAGCGGGGGATAGGAACAGGATGAAAAGGGGAGAACGGAAGATATCTAAAGATCATAAGGGCTTTGGCATAAGAATTGCAATAGAATATGCGGTGTCTGTGCGTCATTCCGTATGGTACGAGCTCGTATGTGTGTGTGTGTATGTGTGTGTACGTGTGCGTATGTATGTTTGCAATAGTATAGCTTGGTCCGTGTTCTTTTCATTCTATTTAGTTCGTCACCCGTCACCCCATTTTGCTTCGGTATGAATCGTCGCCATCTGATGCTACTAACTCCTTTTTTGTTCACCTTTCTTGTCGATTTGGGAGAAGCAGCAGCTTTTCTATCGCCAATAGTAGTTGTAGTTGATGTGGTGGAAGCACGGAATGCTCCGACATGACAACGACGGCGGCTGTAAGGTCCTGTAGAGAGAAAAGTAGAAACCAGAGGGATAACGAGAGTACGCGAGACGGCAAAACTGCAAACATGGTACCACCATCGTAGTGAGGTCGAACGGCGCCAGAGCTACATAGTCACCGACCAGATCCATCAGTCAGGAGCCGTTCAGGAAGCGGTGGTCCGCGCGTCACCACTGAAGAGTCGACTGAACCAGCGTCGCCCGGAAAACAGGCGTTGGGGGACACAAGGATCCTTTGGTTGGACGATCTATCTGTCGGCCAGTAGCAGCCGACAGGCAAGGAACAAAATGGGAATAACGAGAGGGGCAATATTAGAGAAAGAAGGTGGCAAGCGGTGGCAGCGGTAACGGTGCCAGTGGCGGCGACATGGATAGGGAACATCAAGGGCGAATGAAAAGAGAAGTGAACCAGGGGCGTAATCAGAATTAATGGAGCCAAAACAACCCACCTCGTCGACTAGTCAGTCAGAGCTGGGCCTCTGCGGCAGCAGAATGCAGAATAGAAGCAGAATCAGCAGCGGCAAAAGGAAAGGCAGGGAGAGTGAAAAAAAAAAAATGTATAAGAGACATGCCAAATGATCGTGGTTTCAATGGCTGCACGCTGGTTGGCCGCCTCATGGAAATGTCCTAATGCTTCGCCTGCTCCGTGCCGTTCCTCTTGACTGGCCGGGCCAACCTTAACAATTAGGAGGCGTAGCATCTACGTGCAGTTGCAGCGAATCGCATTGTAACTACGAGTGGCGTCCATGCTCTAAGTATCTTGTGGTATTATCTACTAAAGCACTCTATGCATGTCATCTGCTTCGTACATGTTGAATACAAACAAAGTTAGACAATGATGATCATGTATGACAGTGCAAGTGGAGAAAGCGCAGAGGAGCGCCAAGCGAACTATTCGACTAACAGTCACACATAAGCAACGACGTACATAGGGACGTGATATAATGATGTGTTCCATGATTTATTTAGAAGGAATATGAGGATCAGAGGAGAAGGAAAAAGCCAACATCTACTGCGGCAACTCTGTGCGTAGTCGTCTAGTAGAGATTTAAAGTGGCAGTCATCCGTCTGCAACCGATAATTTTAAGGCTCAGTTGTAGGTTAAGACGAAACTTGGAGAAAGCCAAATTTTCATTTGGGCGTTATTGTAGAAGTCTCGCCGAAATGAAAGGTCGGCAGTAACGGACAAAATATTTTAGTAAAAATGCTCAGGCCTCAACGTTTGGTTTTGTACATGAGTAGAAACCCAGATGATTTTTAACTTAACCTCGACTGGCTCAGGGTGTTTATTTTACTTAATTAATAATAACGTATTGGATTATAACGTAATGCTGAAAGAACTTCGTATCTACACACTCTGCACAGCTAGAATCGCTCACGAACTAGCACAGGGTAACCGTATAAATGAATATTCTATCCCTAGCTTCCCAAACGTACATTGTAATTGATTTGCACCAAAGCTTGAACTAAAATTGATGGATTTGTCAAATTCAGCTGATTAAGCTATCGTTAAATTTATGGGCAAAAAATTAAAACAATGATTGGCAAACATTTTTGGTTTTTCGTTAGTATTTACCGCTATACGATTCCAATATGAGGCACCGTTCACATTCATATCAATCAGGTAATTATCTGTATGCAAGGCCAGCCAGGGATTCGCTTTAACTATTGCATTACTATAATATATAATTATTACCCGCTAAAAGCACAACGTATCATCGCATCGATCTCAAGAAACTGTAAACTAAGAGTCAAGAAAATTTTAAAACCCAACTGTGGCAACTTTTGCCGAAAACGCATCAAGTATTTTACATGATTAGATAAAAAAACTATTCATTTTTTTTAAAACATCGAGTTTTTATTCAATAGAGGTAAAATTAAGCCAAAAAGCCTCATAAAAGTGCTTCTGCTAAAACCATTATGGAGAAACACGAATTAGTTTCTATGAGCTTCGTAAGCCCACTCCGAATATTTCGTTATCGGTCGAAAAATCGGTTTTTGAATGAGCGTCCATCGATTTGTTATTGTTGAGAAGCTATTTTAATGGCCTTACGTAATGGCTGCAATGTGAAAATCGTTAAATCTCAGGAAATCAACATTCTAAGTATAATCATGAATCTACAATGGGATAAGTTGGGAGAAATTGATTGCAGTAATTTTGCGAAAAATCTTCCAACCAGATACATTAATTAAAAGCGATGTAAGCTACAGGCCTAAGCCATAAAAATCTCCAGAAGTTCCTTAGTTTCGTAGTGTTATCTTGCGCAACGGGTAGCATTGAGTTGATTGCTAGACGACTGCTTTGCTTTCCACTATTTTGTTTACGCCACCTTATTATTCCATATTGAACTATTACGATTATGAGAGAACTGGCATAGCAGCCATAGCGGAGCACATTCTGTTAGAACTATGCTATTGAATGGAGTCATATTTTTCAAGGTCTGCCCATATAAGTTTAAAGACCTCGCATCTAGTTCTCGCTTGTAAAGAAGCCCTTCGTCATGTATGCTGTGCACAGAAACAGCGCCATGGCGAGTCGCGTTTACTTCTCAGCTTCCTTGTCCGAAACAAACAAACAAACTCTACTGACTTAAGCGCAGGGGTTCTGTTCGCAAATGATACAGCAGAATGTATAGCGTAACAAAGCGTTCCGGAATCGCTATCATTTGGCACGTTTCGTGCTGTTAGGATCTTGCGCGAACGTTTTGTTAGGCCGTTGGCAGCACTTCATTATTGTTTTCGTTTGCTCGAACTCCTCTGCGATCCCACTCCGAACCCCTCGGAGCGCTCAGTACAACAAACTGAGCATGAAGTTGCTCCAGCATCACTTGGCGCCCACGTTGCCACCACGCAGGTCATGCAGGGGTAGTTTTGGTTGTCGTAGTGTCTGCCCCATTACCGTCCCATGCACATGCCTTAATCATCCCTTCTCCTAAATCATATTCAGAGTGACAAAACTAGGGATTCAGTGGGGTCGAATCTGACCGGTACAGATCCTGGCCTTTCTAGCATGGTCGGACCGGAACTTCCAGTGACGCGAAAAGTTTCCCTTGCCTCTTGCGCTACCGTGCTACCAAAGCCGGGTACACCAATGCCCCCGTTGTCACTACTGCCGCTTGCAAATCGGATCGGGTAACTACGGTGCGATGCTTAACGAAAGCCCGAATCTCTTTCTCACTTTTCTGTCGCACACAGCAACAGCACTCGGTACAATTAATCGTCACAGACACGAACGCACTCACACAGACCGTTCGTTTCCCAGTCTTTTTGCCAATCTGCTCAAACCCCCCGCCTTGCACACTAATGAAAACACCGCAACTCAATACCATTCAAAAAGAACATCACAGATATTTATTATCGAGTCAAGTCTGTGTCTTTTTTTTTTTTGTTGTTACCATTATGCGCGACTGCAATCGTTATCGACCACTATCGCCAACGACAACAACGATATGCTTTACGCTTTTATATTGTGCCTACAGCGATGGGAGTGTTGGAGAGCATCGTCGCGGTAGCATCATCTCGTACACCCGCCTTCACATCCTCGAAAAGGGGCACGAATGAAGCTTTCTCTGTTATGGTTTTATTAGTAGTGAGCTACTCGATAACGGTAAAAGCAGACGAATTAATACAGCTCAGCGAAGGCTCATTTTCTGTACAGTGAATAACCTTCAGAAACGTTGTGTTTTATCCTTCTTGTCTAACAATGACTGCGAATGGATACATATGTAATGCATAAAGTACACCGTTCTATGCTAAACCTTCTTCAAATTGTTTTCTTTACATCAACCAACATTCAATGGTGCTCCGTAAATACCTTTATATACAGTATGTACAGAAAAAATCATTTCCATTAAGTGTAGCAAGCGCTTGGCTGTTGTTATCTGTAATACATTATTATTAGAATAGCATCATCACCTGTCGAAGGCTTTTGCGTTTCAAATAGTCATCAATAGGGCAATACAGCCGCTCTCAGAATTGGCCTAGGTGTCGAAAAAAACGTATTTGTAACATTCGGACTAGCAGGACCAGAAGTCTTCTTGGATCTTTTCAGCTGCACCTTTAAACGCTTGTCGGCAATGGCAAAGCCGTGAAGTGCGCGAATGGCTGCCTGCGCGTGTAGTCCGTTTGAATACGAGACAAATCCAAAGCACTTAGAGAGTTGAGTGCGCTTGTCAACGAACACCTTTGCGGAGATGACTTCACCAAATGGAGCGAACAACGATACCAGGTCAGCGTCCGTTAGGTCCTGTCATTCGGTTAGTGGAGGGAAGAACGAATAAGAGCGGCATTACAACATGATGAAGTCTAATGGAATTGCACGTAACAAAACGTCCGGAAGCAACTCTGTGTTAGAGTTCAACGTGAGCCGGGAGACGAAATATTTCGTACTTAATCGACAAATCAATTTCTGGGACAACATAAGTTCTATTTTCGCAGCAACTCCCCGTGCGATATTTGCAGCGATAAATTCAAAACAAAAAGAGATTGAAATAGACATTTTCTAGAAATCGGGATGCAGCTTTCCTTCTGGTTTTGAAGTGGAATTGTTTTTAGTTTCAATAATTTAAGACGGCATGCAAACAACATGGAAGTAAACACAAATTTATAAGCCGACAAAGGCGGAAGCTCTGAATCGAATGAAGGCTTATCAACAACAGTGTATGAGATCTTGTAATGTCGATCTACCACCATATGTAGTAAAGACCCTTTTTTACCTGAGGCAGATGGTAGATAAAAAGATTCGACCCCTCCGGGCCCTCGACCTGTTTCCCAGCGGGATTGTGTAGTGAGGCTAAATGACGGCTAAGCGCTGCCGGCAGCTGTTCTTGGTATCGTGACAGCACCTGCGCCTGTAATGGGGGACCTGAGATTGTTGCCTCTTGCCTACCAGCACTTCCGCATACCACTGCCGCAGGCGCAGGTCGTCCGTTGACGCTCAACGGCGCTCCGCAAGACCGATTATGGTTCAGTGGGGTGAGCAAATGAGAGGCAGGTGACATAAATGCTGGCGAAGTTGGGAGTGTAGTGCTCGTGCTTCCGCAGGGATTACCTATAATGATAGATGTATTCCTGCTTTAATTTCTTTACTCAAACGGCGATCGTTTGAACTTTAAGGACGTCATAAAACAAGCAACTCGTACCGGAACGGTTCCGTTGAAGACTCGTTTAGTTGTTATAAGGTCGTTGTGTCTATTGACACCCTCTTTGTTTTATTTGCATTAAAGGAAAATTCTCGTTTCGAGAAACTTCTTACTGTCAACGATTGATAAAAACGTCCAGATTGTATTGTTAAACGAGTTAAAGTTATAGGGCGTATTTTTAATAATAATGAATGTAGGAAGCGCATATGTAGAATACAGAGAGAAACGATTATGGTTCTTATGTGTGAGGTGCAATTCAATACGTGAAGTCTTCTTCCCCACGAAATGTTGAACCTTTGAGATCTAACTTGTTTTTCATTCCTCGGACATTGAACAGTCAACACTGAAATGGGTTTAGGACGTTTAAGTATCCTAACACTATCGGGTTTGTACCAGTGGACGCCTGCAAATAAATTTAGTGAGTTCATTTCAATGATTGGTTACAGGAACGTAAGACGCCCTGTTAAATCACGTTTTTGTATGATAGAATAATAGTTCTGAGCCAGGTACAGTACGATTGCTTATTGAGGATGATGCAACTTTTTTTTTAACTGGTAGTAAAAAAAAAAGCCCGATTGCGATATAAGCATACAGACTGTTTGAATCTTTTCTCACCGATATCTGTAGCGATGTCTGGGGTACTCAACTGAATACCCAACGGAGGTATGGCCTGCCTAGCAAGCATTGGTGGAGTTTGAGGAGACGCGTTTGTTGCAGGCGGAGAAACTGCCGCCGACGTCGAGGCACCGTAGGTACTAATAGAATTAACAAGACTGTTAGCAATGTGCTGCTCCAACCTCGACGCGATTCCGCTAGCCAAACTTTTAGCAAGTAGGTCCAACTGGAGTTTCGAGACCGACAACGATTGTGAAGAGGTGTCTCCGCCGTTCAGAAGATGTGCTGCCACAGTCTGACCAATAGCATCCACGACGCCTTCCCGTAAAGATCCCCCAACGCTGCGACGCGTTTTTGCTGCCCGAAGCTTTCGCTTTAATCGACGACTTGCGGCATAAGTAGAGATTAAAGGCGATTGCTGTGTGATTGTAGTCATTATTGGCGACCCGCTTAACTTTGGCATTACTTGAGGACTCGCCTTGTCCCTAGGTGGAGCCTCACACGGACTCCGTGGAGGTGTCAGCGGCAGATCCGGCGGAAGGTGAGTACTGGCGTCGTGGCTTATTACTCGTCGGTGAGTCATTCCGTCTGGGTGGTCCAGGCTAATCGCCGAAAATGGCATGACCCTGCAATGGGAATCTTGTTAATATGATTCTCGATAAATTACCTTCAAAAGACAAGAGTCACGTGGTCATGATATACACGCAGTCTCTTCAGGATGGTGGTGTTTGTACAGGATCATGACAACACTTCATACCACTCCAAAAAGGCAAAACAGCTGAGCTTGACAACAATTTAAAGGCAAAAAATCTCTGTCCAATAATTTAGATACGATGCTGCAGTTAGTGACAATTCATACTACGATATATTTACATCTGCAATAAATGTAGTAAACGATACACACGGATTATGGGACGATACGCCTGAACTAACTCACCATTAAATCTTAGTAGCCCTTCTATCTGAGTATCAGCGCAATACGAAATGTTTCGCTTTAATACGTGTATTCCACTGGATAAACGTTGTTTAATCGTAAAAAGTATTTAAGAGGATTTTCGCAACGTTGCGATGTTATGTTAAAATATAATCCAGTCTGTTGCAGTACTCGACATTATCAAAACACACACTCGTGTTCAACACCCATCTGATACTCAAATACACAACACGTTCACAAGTTGTTGCGTGCAAATATATAATTAAAACCTTCAATTTTATCTTTTGTTGTTATTTAAAGATCTTCGTTTAGTTCATTGTTTTCTCGAGAGCACTCCGTCTCGTGCCTCCTGCTCGGATGTAGTGAAGAAGCGACGCATCGGAGTTCTTTTGCATGGCCGTTAGGACCCTTCCGCTGTGTCCCTCGCCACTTTCGGAAAGGGAACATGTCACCTCGGCGAGAGGAGGGATAGACGACGTTAGCTGATAGACGTAAAGATATCTTGACACGACATAGCGGTCGTCTTTCTTCAAGGAGCAAACCACGGAATCGAAACAAGGCAAGCTCCGCGAAACGAAAAATGGCTTACGCGACTAAATTAACGATATTCTTTGAGCTAGGTATTTCTAGACAAAATATTAGGATCACGGTTAAAAGCTGAGGCTTGTGAAAAGGCAAGTACGTTACAGACGAAAATTGTACGATCATTTTCTTAAATTGAGGCGCCGCGGTTGCTTGAAAGGAAACCTGTACTTGTTAAAAAAATCAGCAGTGAGAAATTCATTATCTTTTGCATAGCTAGATTATTCATCTATAAAATTAATAACCCTTAGAGAACAGCTTCGACACATTCTGCCTTTCAGGAGTTAAGTTTTGTCCCAGCGATCCAATGAATCCTTTTTTTTTGGTAGAAAGTACCTCAAATGAAAAACCATAGTGAACGTAATGAAACGTCCGCAACGCTGTAATCAAATCGCTAATAATAAAATAAATACTGCAGAGCAGAGAAGCTACTTCTTCGTAGAACCCCGAAAAAAGGGCATGGAAAAATATACGTGGTTTTCGTTATTCGAATGTCGAAAAGCTAACAAAAGCAACGTTTCACATACAGCGGGTATGTACCGACCCTTGTTTAATAATCACTAGCTCTTCCACTACTAAATTGGAAGACTAAACTAGACCCCATGCGGAGTATCGACATTGCGATCGATGTATTTCTATAGCTTAACGCAGTGCCCTTCACTAGAACTAGAGTAATCTTTTCTTAGCTCTCG
The DNA here is from genome assembly GCF_002532875.2 of Varroa jacobsoni. NCBI lineage: Eukaryota > Metazoa > Arthropoda > Arachnida > Mesostigmata > Varroidae > Varroa > Varroa jacobsoni. Next base: position 132,529 of record NW_019214488.1, read on the forward strand.
AGGAGTTCTCCTGGTACCCATCTGTCATGTATCCATCCTTGCTCGATTAAAGTTTTCCAGGTAGAAACATTTCTCCCTTTTCAAGTTTGAGACACGGTAGCTCTGCAATTGATTCCGCTGAACGTAATTGAAGTTCGAGTTCAGAAAGCTTTGAACTAGCTTTACAGGTTTCTGACAATTATAAAATGCTATGTTGTAACTCTAAGACCAAACCGTGGACAGATTATTAAAAGTAGAAGTTAATTAGGTGTACTGGTTGCCCCTATGAGTTGCATTGTTATTACAGAATATATGTCCTTAGACAATGCTTTCAATTACACGCACATGACAAATAAAGCGATACCCTTCCGTCTTGGCCTTCTTACTCAGACGGTTCAAACTGTGACATTGAACGTTTAGCTTTGGTACGGCCAATAAACAAGTTACGAGAAGGGACCATGGGACGTTGGGATAGCTTTCTTTGTAACTGGCGGTAGTCGGCTAGTACAAGCTACAATCTCCATTAGCTAGCTCCCCGCCCGCGTGAAATGTTGACGCTGATGTTGCTTGCGAACGCTGTCATTGTCGTGGTCACTGTCGTCGTTGCCGCAGTAGGAAAAAGGAGATGCTTGCAGCTGTAAACATGTCGCACACCATCTGCTGGAAGTCATCCTAGTCGTTCTAAGCCGGCTCGTATCTTGCCTAATACAGGAGAAGTGGTGCAAAAGGAGAAAAGAAACTACCGTCATACAGCAGAATAGTGGATTTGCGTCGGGCAGTGAACCGGACCCTAGCGTTGGGTAGATCTACATGGACGCTACAGCATCAAGTTAACGCTTGACCATGCGCTGTTACGCTAGACACTAGCTATCTTATTTTCTGCACGGTTTGGCTGGATTACTGCACGCACTGCTGCACGATGAGCTTGCCTCCCTGTACGGTCTTCTAGCCCTATGACTGAATGAACGGCAGTGAACAGGAGTGAATCGACGGCTCTGGGCATTTGAACGGCATACAGTAATAGCAGCTCACTCAGCTCGCTTTCAGGCTTCCGTAACGTTCTTGCGCTCTGTTTAAATATGATATACACACAGATATGATCAGATTCGCGTCAAATTGACTAGCAAAAACGCTGGCTCATTTCCCTGTAGATGACCTTTGCAGGAATAATAGCTCCTTTTTTTTATAGTGTATACACCAGAAACCCTCTATGCGATTATCTAAAGTATCGAGAATGACTATGTAGACATGTTTAAGGCGCTTTTCGAACTTAAGAAGCAGTTTTAGGTATCTGGCAGATTTTCAAATCAACAATTTCCTTTTGCGCCTATACGTTATAGTTAGGCTCGTCACTGGGCTGCCGCTGCAAAAACGAGGCCTGGGAGCTGCCTGAAGTTGGCCATCTCTTTTGAGTAGATACATTTGTTAAAATTCTACTGCTCAATTTTTTAATAGGGCAAATGTAATCAAGAACAAATTATACTTTTAAAGCTGAAGCTTTCAACCATAAATTTTGCGCTATACATGAACATAGTTTCCGCGGTAGTGATTAACAATGCATATGAGTCACGAGTCGAAAGGATACCTTTTCGCAATAATTTTACAGTATCTCAAAACTTTCCGTTCTTTGTTTGGGCCGTGGTTAATGCTATTGAAAATATCACAGGAGCCTTCTTTAGAGGATGGCACTATGTTCCTTCAAAGCTAGAAGTAAGTACTAACTAAAATCGTTTGCATAATGGTGCAATTGTAACGCGGCCTATAATAGTATGACTAAAAAAACAAAAGAAGCTTAAAAAACATTTATATTTTGCGTCTTTATATCCAATCCGGTCTTGATTTAGATACATATATCTCTTCCCACCGCAGATTTTAGGCAAAAACAGCTTACCGTACACTGCACAAGATTACAATTTAGTTTGTTCTTGGTTTCGGAATCTACCAGCATCTGTTCCCATTATTGTTTTTGGACCAAAGTGCGTATGATATCGATTTTTCATTTTCTAAATCCTGTTCTGACTGAAGGACATCAAAAAATAGGGAACACAGGACAAAGCAGGAAGTTCAGTTGCCCATTCTATTCTGTAAGATATATTGCCCATTTCGCGCACTTGGATATTAAGTATATCGGTAATGGATGGTATCACTGTCAATCGTGTTGAAGCCGTTTTTGTTACTAAGAGCAAAGTAACATATCTGCAACGCAAACACGCACTGGTGCTTAGCTTACACACACATGATTTACAATTTTGTTGGACAAAAAGAAACAAAGAAAAAACTAGAGCTAAAAAAATTTAACCATCACATCATATGGAAAGTCATCTATGACGGAAGCTAGAGAAGATTTAACTCGAAGACTTCTGCTCTGACTACTTGGACCACACTGTATGTGGAAGCTATCGGAAGTGTCGGTACTGAGTCATAATATGACGTCCTACGGAAAGTCACTAAATATGGCATACGAATCATCCGAACACAGCTTAAATATCGGGTGATAAACTATTTAGGATAATTTGAACGAATTACTTTATTCATGAACGCGTTCGTCAAAGCTAAAGAACGCATAACATAAAAACAAAGTAGAAAATAGATATCTAATGAACATTGTCCTTTAAATTGCTCCAGGTCTATAGCTGGCAGGACTAGTCGGCACTGCGTTTTCTCCCTGACCCTGAGCCTGTGCTGTCATTAGAAACGCCTAGAATTACATTAGCGACGTATTTACAGCACTGATGTAGCGGTGATGCTTGCCAGTGTTGTATTTAGTATATTGAACCCCAAAATGAAGCCTGTAGTTTCAAGTTCACCTCTTTAAATAATTGTTTATCTAGGTACAGATTTGGTATTTGTCTTGTGATCTTTTTTGTTTTAATTGCTCTTCACTTTATATCATATTTGAAATAAGCATATTTTGTTGACGAGTACCTTAAGGAACGTCGATGCAGCTTCAATAAGGTATCACTTCGTATTACTTCGCATCGCTTTATTAATAAGGTAAGCTTCGTTGAATTGTACAGAATATAGAACAGTTTGGATATATACGTTGGCCGGTTATCTACGACTGAACGAGCCTTCTTCATATTACACCAGTCATAAGTATCGAAAAAAAAAGACTAAATATTCGTACATATTTTACCCCGATCTAAGTTAGGCCTTATTAGATCACGAGAGCTTTAGGTAAGATATCTTTGGGACTCTTAACCCGTTAAGTCGTTAGAACAACTGTGCACACACTGATTGCCATTTGTCTTTCTTCAAAGAATATCTATTTTACACGACGTTTAGACTTGACGCACCGTATATTGAGTCTGTGGTTGAGCTGGTAACCTCTTTTTAAACCTCTCTAAATGCTGTTTAAGCGATTACGCTTGCTTTTACACATTAGCGGGATTTCTGCATTGGAAAGCGTATTCATAAAAATCTTCTCACTGGCAGAGTAACCGTGCTGTCGATGCATCATTCACTTCTAAAGCTCTCACGTCACCTCTCATAGGACTGAAATAATTTCCGGAACCTAAATTCATTCTCGATAAAATTCACAACTATACATGCGAATACTATGTTTTCTGCTACTATTCTATTTTTGCATACATATACTGCCAGTTGGCCAAATGGGCGGCTATGTGGGAAAACGCTTTCATAGATCTGATTGGCTAGTGGGTGGAAAAGTCGGGGGTTTTCTTTTGCCTGACACAGTGGCAACGAACGAAAGATGCGAAGGTTCACTTTTGCTTTGATGGGCTACATATGACGTACGTACAGTAAGTAGCGCACTAGCGGCACTATGGCGGCTACTACGATCACCACCGCCGTCGTCGACACGGCTGCCCCAGCTACTATTTTGTAGTGACGCTTGCGAGATTGCCGCCGCTACCGACCTGCCCGCTTCGTTTTCATCTCTACTGAACCCCATGGGGAAACGGCAGCGCTGCTACATTCGAGAACCATCTAGATGGACCCGGACTATAGTACAGTCACTACAGACGTGGCTGGGTTGGCCAGCGCTTGCTTGAGGGTGCCATCTTGGTGCTTCAAGGTAGAAGTGTAGTTTCCGCTTCTCGATTTCACGTTGCGTTGAATGGACTGTAAGGTGGCATGACGGTGGCTGTTCAGCCGCTAGTGGCGGAGTTTTGTGCGTCGAAGGAGGATTGGGAAACGATAGCACTGGCAAGATGGGGATGAATGAGAGAGTGTAAGTCGACTTGGGGCGTATAGGGGCCGAGTTTTGATACGCTATGTGTTATTCTTATCGGAACGCTTGTCCGGCGGCCAGCCACTCGACGGCCGGAAACGGCGAAGCGACGGGCCAGGGCTGGTCTCACTAGCCGCTACGAAATCTGCGGCCGCGTCTGATGGCGGCATCAAGCCAAAAGGCAGCTTGCGAGCAAGGGCGGCTGAAACACCGCTAGCTGAAGGCAGTAGCGTTGTGTGTGTTGGAGTAGTTGTAGCCGTGGCAGTCGCAGTACTACGACAAGGTAAAGAAGCAGACAGCAGCAGCCGGATGGATGCGTGGAAGCTGATGGCCTGGCCGCGGGCGGTAAGGAATGCGTTTTATAGGCTGCGCTTCCGCCGATCAACCACAGCTCATAGCCGCACCGTACTGTTACAGGCTGTTACAACTCGCAGGTTCGCTTGCCGCCGCCCAGTGCTTCAATCGTCCTGTGCTCAACGAGAAGCATAAGCGAGACCAACTGGCTGACTCTCGAGGGGTGTCGACCCACAGACGCGTTGAGTGAACACATTATTTTCGAGGCCACAACCCGTCAGCGTCGCTAAAGCAAATGCCTCGTCCAACGACAGATAGGGCGGCAGGATTGGACCTGCAATGCTTGATGCCGATAAACAACAGCACGGAAGGCGACGCAAAACAGCATAGAGAAGAAAAACTGTAACGTCAAGCTTCGAATAAGCAGCAGAAGTACTGTGTTCCTGTATTAATCCTATTACTTCGAATAACAATACAGTCAATCTTAGCCCTCCATGAGACCAAGATGGTAAGTGGAAAACGAACATAAGTGATAACACAGAACGTGTTCGAGTCGGATGTAATGACCACAGCTTTTCTATTATTCAAGAAATGCTCCAGCATGGGCGCTTGTGGAAGTAGTCGATCTTGGAACAGTGACTTATCCAGTTTTTGTGACCACTCTTTTTTTTCTTTTCAAACAATTTCTGCACACGCCCGATTGGCAGGATCTGGAAAACGAACTGTGCAAGCAGGTCCGTTCGGAGATCGTTGGTCGTCAATGCCGCTCTATTTCGGTATGTTGATTATCTTCATCACAGCTGACTTGGCTCCCACCATCGGCAGATCTGGACCGTATATGTCATCTTGTAGCTTGTCTGACATATATGGTTGTAAGGAACTAACAAGTGGGTAGGCTGGCCTCTCTGTTCGAGCACGATATTTTGACGATGCGGGTCAACAAATATCCCGATAACCTTGGAACGGAAGGGAGTACCCAACGAAAACATGATCAAACGGACGCAGTTATGCTGTTGTCAACCTTTTGGCCAAACCGCGCAGACGGCCGCGGTCGTCCTGTCCAGCAGAACGAAACAGTTTCGTCTCATACCGTTACAAAAAACATTTGTCTCGAGGAAGTATCAGAAAAGAATCAACATACTGTTTTCCGTGAAGCAGCTGTCTTTCCTCCGTAGGATCAATAATGATAGCCGTCGGTTTTATTCACTAGCGTTGTACCCATATCTTGTTTATTTGCAGTGACTGGCAGGAGTAATGTTTACTTGTAGTAACACGTTCTTGTAACACGTTCTCAGCCAGAGATAATTGTCACGTTGGAACATAAAGACAACAAAGAAAGCAAAATTGTACTCGGTTGGCGCGTTCGTATTCGATTGAGGTTAACTCTATAGCAAACATTTACCGACAGACGACACTGTAATACTAAGAAGGTAGGCAACGGGACAGAAATGGCCAGAACTTGATTTGGTAATTGGTTGAATCTTGTTTGGCATATAGCGTGCGTTCTGAAGACAGCGTACAATATACTATTTAATAGAAGTAAATTTCTGACACTGTTTACGAAGAAGATCTTGGAGAGCGTGACAAGATTTGCCGTCGTTTAAAACGTTCCACTTTCTCCCGTCGTACGTTTACCGTGCGTACGTACGTATGTTAGTTAATTAGCGCTCATACGACTTCCGGGTGTAATCGAAATTAGATGTCCTACCTTGGCTATGTTCGTTGCTGTATAATTTAGCACGAAACTCGAGACTTTTGGCGATGACATAGAAGCGTAGAGAAAAAAAACACCTTCGTAGCTATTATTACCGTTTATCCACAGCGTCACAGCCCTGTTTTTCAATAGCTCGTGTATAATATATCCTGAAACCGATAGGCAATTTTATCAAAGCTCAATTATTGCCGCTTTTTTTTTGCCAAAAAACTAATTTTTATAGATGCTTTTAATATTGTCAAGCCGTACAATAATTCAGCTACGTAAGCGTGTTAACATTTTTCTCAGTGTGATGTTTATCGCCACATCATATTATCGATATTTTGACTTACACACCTGCATCTTCAATGCTGCGATCTAGTCAATAATTGGGTTTTTCACGCAGACGTAAACGCGAGGCGCCTTCGACCCCCTGAATGGCCATTATGTAAATAGTTTATAGTAGTAGAAAAACAATTTTGAAATGTGTACAAAATAAGGTATGCGCAGTCGTTCTCCGAGGGATTGCACGTTCCGTGAAATCAAGCATACGCCCTATCTCGCTCGTGAAAATTATGGAAGAACGACTTCAAGCCGGAGTACTATAGAAAGTAGATTAACTTGTTCCAGATCAGCAGCGACGATTACGTAGACTGCCATCTGGTGTCGCTCAACTTTAACGGCGTAATTAACCCAAAATGGTAACTGCTACCGCTTTTAAAGGCGCTGTTTGCCGTTTGTCGTGGTCGACGAAATCTTACTCTGATACCTCAGCTATCGCTACAAATAGGCAGACGACTCGTTGACAGTCCAGGTAACTGTCAGTATATTTTACTTTTATAATGTCTAAGTACTTCATTTCTCGCTTACTCAGCAAAGACTAATTTCCTTTGAGCACCACTTGCTCACGCTGAGACGGTGATTGAATTACGTCGCACAATTAACATAATAGCTTTTATTACTTTATTATACTTTATACTTTTATTACAATTAACATAATAATGAAACAACTCTTATTGCTACTGTTCGCTAGAAAATTCGAAGTCCTATTTCCTTCGCTAGACAAACAGGGCGCGCTCAAAGGCGGCAAAGAAACGTACGGCATTGGACTTGGCTGACCGCTCCCAACAGATTAGTCTGAGTGCAGTTAGAACACAGCGTTTGACGTTTGTTCGTCTGCTTCATCGTGTCGAGAGTAATCTATTACTCTTATTGCTAGAAGCAAAGTAGACTGGATACAAGCGCAGGGTTGAAATACATGGAATCGATACCCCATTGGTACGCGTTGCTTGATCCTATAAAAGAATGCAGGTAAGCGTATGAAAAGCAGTCTGACCGATTTTTTCGTTTCTCCTGTTACCGCTACTTTCCTTTGCAGTTCATCATCAAGTAGTCGTTGTGTTAGCATTAAGAATTTGTTGATATTTTTTGAATCTAACTGAATTTGTATCTGCTGTTACAAGTATCCGGAGCATGTTTCGAGAGAAAGGCGGCTGGCTATTCCTAGAGAGAGAACCTAGGTCACGATCATCATCATCATTACCATAATCAAGATCGATTCTTATTAGTGGCATTGTTGCCTTTTACGTCAGTGCACGCGTGTCTTGCTTTTAATTTGCCTGTTCTTCTCTCTCTCTCCCTCTCTCTCTCTCTCTCTCTCACACACACACACACATACACACACACACTGACACACACACTCACACACACACTCACACACACACACACACACACACA